>NW_019104129.1:0-142690 GCF_001856785.1 Myzus persicae | reverse complement strand
ACCTGATAGCGACAAAATAACACAATTTTCTGATTATTTAGTTGACAATTATATAGATGAAGATTTATCTTTTCCATCGAAAATGTGGGCTGAAATGACATCTAGTGCACAAAGGTCTACTAACGTTTTTGAATTATTGCACTTTAAATATAATCCTAATTTTTCATAATTTCACCCTCATATTTACAGGTTTTTTAATGTATTGATATCAATGGTGATGAATATAGTAATATTTATTAGATCTTTTAAATTCGACTTCAAAATTATTATTACAGCCACAAAAAAAAAATTTTAATTTTATTTATGATTTAATTGATTTAATTGATAATTTAAACATGAATGAAATTACAAATCTTAGTATTTAAAGCATTAGCAAATAAATTTAAGCCTAGAAGTTAAGATATAATTATAATACAAGATAACAAACTTAGATTTTTATTTTTATCATTAATTGTTTGTTGATTATTAATTATTATTTTATGTATTGACTATGTTTATTATTTTTATTATTATTAATTATTATTATTATAGCTGTCAGTTTTTGTACTAAAATATTGATAATTTATTTTAAATTCTTTCTCTGAAATTTTTCGTCATTTGTTTCTTTCGTCTAAATTATTTTATGTATTGACTTGTAATTAATTTTTTGAATACTGTTAAATCAGTCTACATAATCAAATATTATTATTATATATCAACATTTATTTTCTCAATTTATTTAATATATTTATTAGTCTAAAGTATGTAAGGTTATACCTAAATCGATTAATCATAGCTATCGGAGACGATTGCAGTACAAGAGGGTCACTACTTTTTCGGCTACTTTTTTTCGTGGGAGGCAATTTGAGTAAACTTTTTAAAAAAAATTTCATGGGAGGCAATTCATGAGCGCCCATTTTTATAATGAAAATGACATGCAGTAGCATGTGTAATATTATATTACAGATAATCATGAACATTCCTTGTTTCTGGAGGAAATATTGCTGGAAAACGCCAAACGTTTCAACTTTAAACATTTTGATTAGGTATGTTCTTCCTCGGCGCCTATAGGTATGTTTTATTTTCAATATTTAATTTATGTTTTTCCCCCCCATGCATGGACATTTGTGGCTTTTTTTTGCAGCATTATTATTATTTGTATGACAGTGGTAAAATATCAATCCAGAAAACATAGTAAATTCTGAAGGGATTGATGCATATATTGATTTTAAAATAATGATAATGTGTGTGTGTGTGTTTTATTTGTGTCTGTTGCAAGGTTTGGGAGTAGTAAAATTCTTTAAACACCTACAATATAGCAGGGTGAGTTCCCTGTTTAAAAAAAAAATGTCCGGGTTTATTTTTCTTTTAGTTATTCATTATAGCGGAATATCATTACAGCGGCTCACTATTGAAATCCTAAAAATTTGCAAATTATTTCTCAGTTGGAAATTCAAAAAAATGTTTTTTTTTAAGTTGGTCTACCTTAACAAAAAAATTTCCACCTAAAAGTCAAATTACATTTTTATGAACGTTCGAAGTTCAAATATTTACAACATTGAATATTCACTTAATTTCTTATAGAACGATTTTCTTATTTTGTTGTAATTTAAAAACGAAAAACCGTAGATAGGTAGTTACTTGAAACTTACACTAAATATTTATTTTATTATTTCCTACATTATTGATTAAATTTTCAAAAAATGGTTGCTCGTTTTGAACTGTTTACCTATATACATTTAAAAATTGAAATGTTTTCTATAAATGTCGATAAAATTGTATTTGTTAGGTCAAAAAGATTAAAAATGTAATTCTAGGCTCCTAGTACATAGTTACATAGCAGTTTAAAAATATCAAAAATACGTATGCATGATTTTTTTTATAAACATTTAAAATTCAAATTTTGAAAAAATGTACAAATTATTTTGTAGTTAAAAATGTATAAAACGTTCAATTTCTATAGTTAAGGATTGAACATTTAAGACAAGGTCCAAAGTAGGTAAGCAGTTTATTTTCTAATCAGGAAATTAAAAAAATATATAAGCACGAGTTGTTTTTATAGTTATTTTAAGTTCAAATTTATACGAAATTACATATTATAAACCAATAATAGCTATAACAAATTTAGTTATTTTGTATTTGTATTTGGTCGTAATTAGATATTTAAACAAAGATTAACGGTTTTAATTGTTTTGATGTAATTTAAAAAATATATTATTTCTGCCATTCCTGGGTACCTGAAACTTTTAAAATATATTATTATATTTTATAGTACCATGCACACAATGACAATTTAAATTCAATTTTTTTGTAATAATTAATTTAACCTACCTATACTATAATACTAATGCTTAATAGTAAAATAAATTTCTCTAATCACAATAATATCATAAAATATACTCAGTAATATTATAAGCAGATATACCGTCTTTTGTTGTTTGGTGTTATTCATAAACGATTAAACTTACATAGGTATCTACTAGATACTTATAATAATGTACTTCATGGACACTAACATGAGTTTTGTGTGCTAGGTAACTGGTAAGTCTAAAAATATTTGAATAACAGATACTAAATTTACAAGAAATGATAGTAGTATTTATATATGAATTTACACACACATGGCACATGTCAGTAGATATGTCACATAAATAAACTATTGCCACCACGGCACCACCCACTGTGTAGCGTGTACGATCCACGGTCACTGAACTATGTACCTAGTTCATTGTCCATGGTGTCACTAACACGGCCCCTTGTTCATTCGTTATTAATAACAGTATAATAACTCAATTGTTTACATTAAAGTAATTGTCAATTACTATATAGTATAGCCAGTATAAGTAGGTAATTGTTTTTTTATTAATTAGTTATTAGTTGTTAGTTATTACCTAAATAGCTTAAATGGTAAAAACGCTGAGAACTACTAGAACGGAAAAAATGTACTAAACTTTTAACTTAATTTAAGTTATTATTCTCCCTAAAATTTGTAACTTAATGTATAGTTATATTGTTTTAGGATAATTTAATTTACTAGCACATGATTGGGTACTAGGTAGTACCTATTAACTATTAACTATTAACTGTTAACTAAACAACATAGGTATTATGCGTATCAGTATATGGTTTATAGTTGATCCGTTGTTCCAATTGTTCCGTAAGATAGCAGAGGATATGTTTCTCGAAAGCCATTGATCAGGAGTTCTTGGAGCTTGGAGTCGGTTTTTTTCGCAGACAGCTTCGCTTCTAGCTAATTTGTCGGAAAGAGTGAAGAATGACGATCGTCGGTCAACATCCAACGTGGTCGTGGTTTCCTGATAACACCGCAGAACGACGGAAAACAAAAATAGCCTTTAACACCCTTTTGTAGACAATAATTTGTCACCAACATCGGAAATTAGCTTACGAGGTATAGGCTCTATTCTTGACCAACACGGCAATACATGCACGATCAAGATACACTATATACAAGCGAAAGCCGTTCTCAATTGATCATAAACTATGATTCATAATGTTTTTTTTTATCAAGAATACGGCATTATGCCCTTGATATCCATAGCTATAACGTATAGCAGGCACCTAACTATGTTTCATACAAATTTTCAGTTCATTTTTAAGTTTACCCCGTGTGGTATATAAATACAATATAATTATGACTAAATAGGTACCTACCTACTGACCATAGGCTGCACCGAACTTTGAAAATTCACCTTTTCACAGAGCCAAATCAGCTCTGGAGGTTTCTTCAATGTTCTTTTTTTAGGTAATTTATATGTATCGATCAATCCCCTCTGGCTCTTTACTACATGATCCATAATATCCGACATCATTTAGGATGATGCTCTGAAGCAAGTTATCGTCAGCACTTCAGCAGTACACTGTCCAATTTGGAAGAGCGCCGAGCAGTCATATTACGTGCTAAGCTACTTACATAATATTATTAGAACCCTAAACTACTAACTTTAGGAAGGCTGGAAGAGTGGACAGTGGTGGCAGTTAGGTGCACCTACAGACAATTTGTTTGAACCATTTCTTAGGGCTCAAAGGTCAGAGAGAGGTTTAAGAAGTACATAACCTACATTCTGATGAAAAAATTGTCAAAGTAGAAATAGGAACTGCATTATATTATACTTTGTCGGTTAGAACATTTTCATTTGGAGATAGCATATTGTACCTTTATAATATATTGAAATTTGCAATTGAACATTTGAACAAAGAAATATTTTCGGTAGCGATAATTTATTAGACCTACCTACCAGAGCTCCAATTGTTGGCACCTAGGGCGAAATTATGTTTTGCACCCCGCTCTCCCAATAATCAATTACAACGTTCAATTGCAGTCTTGCAGATTGCATTAAAAGGAGTAAGTGCTATCACAATATTGTTTTGGATATTTTACGCCTCCATTCGAAGCCGTCCTCTCATTTTTTATCCATATTTTGTCCTATAAAAAAAAAGTGATAGGTACCAATCCTGTCACAAAAGCGTCAAGTAGGTATGTTTTTATAGTGTTATTGGTTGTTTACCTACCCGTATCTTATAAGTTATAATAAACAAACCTAGTCTGTACTTCGTATACACAAAAAAACATTGTTTTTCATTAAATTATTTATGTTTTCATATCGTATTATTAGGTAAGCACTAAGCCACTAAGACACTAAGTGTAAATATGTTCGAATTAAGAAATCGTTATAACGTAGCAATGAAATCCGCGGGAGAACTATCGTGTTTTGCGTATAACAATTTTATCATAGCTCATTAGTGTTGTTATTTTTCACCACGAGAGTGAGCTAAAGAGCATATTTTTATCAATAATCAACTTGATGAAAATAATGCGAACTGCATTTGTATTTACTATTTTGTATACAATACAGATACAGAAGACGAAAATCTTTTAGAAAGTGTAATCAATGTAACTATGTGAGTTCTATTTCTATGCTTTAAAATTATTTAGTTAAAAGATAAATCTGAATATTGCGTTCTACTGTTTGCAATAACAATAATAATTTTAGTAAGTTTATTTGTAAATCATAACCAATAGTTGTATCAATTTAAATGTATCTTATGTGATATTAATAATTTATTTAAATTTGTTATACATGTAAAGTTATAAGTATTAACAAATATGATGAAGACTAATCACTGTTCATAAAATGGGTACTTGTTGCAGTCGTCATTCACCAGATCCTACCCATCATCTGGGTAAATATCTATTAATTAAGATTAATTTTTAACTAGGTAACCTAAATACTTTTTTGTTTTATTACTTCTATTTACATTGTAGTTCTACATCATGGTTTCAAAATACAAGATTCTATTGATGTCTTGAATAAAGGATCTAGTGAAGTGCGTTATGTGGCTGATCTAAATCGTCAACATGGAACAGCAAGCATTAAACGCCACGGCGTTGACATTATACGTACCCCAACATCAACACGTAATGATAATATTTAAATTAGTTTTGTGATTTCCATGTATTTATTCAAAACTATATTTTAGTTCATTCATCTTTACATGGACGAATTGTGGTTGCTGTTTATAATTACCAGTCAAGGGAGATGTCTGATGTCTCCTTTGTTAAAGGAGACCGAATGGAGCTATTAGATGATAGTGAACCAGATTGGTGGCGTGTAAGACATTTGAGAACAAATGAAGAAGGATTAATACCTTGGAATTTTGTTGCTGAAGAAAAATCAGTTGAGAGTGAAGAGTGAGCAACTCTATTGATACAAAAACATAAATACAATTTAAAATATTTTTAATAATTACTTGCAGTTGGTTTTTTGGAAAAATATCTCGTAAAGAAGCAGAAAAACTTTTATTATCTGAAGAAAATCAGAGAGGGACATATTTAGTACGTGATTCGGAACACAATCCAAATGGATTCTCTCTTAGTGTTAAAGACTGGGAAGGAGGTCGAGGGTATCATGTAAAACATTATAAAATAAAATCTCTTGATAATGGTGGTTATTACATTGCTACTAATCAGACTTTTTCTAGTCTTCCTGAGCTCATATCTGCATATTCTAGTAAGAACTTTAGTAGCTATTAATTATTTTCAAAACTTTATCTTCTTTGTATTACTTTTAGAAAATTCATTGGGATTGTGTCATGTTTTGGCTCGTTCATGTTGTAAGCCACAACCACAGATTTGGGATTTAGGTCCTAATTTACGTGATCAGTGGGAAATAGATCGCAGTGAAATCCAATTAATCAGAAAACTTGGCCATGGTAATTTTGGTGAAGTTTGGTACGGTAAATGGCGAAATAATATTGAAGTAGCTGTGAAAACACTCAAACAAGGCTCTATGTCTACTCAAGCATTTTTACAAGAAGCTTCTATAATGAAAAAGTTTCGACATGATCGACTTGTTGCCCTTTATGCTGTTTGTTCAAAAGATGAACCTGTACTAATTATACAAGAATATATGTGTAATGGAAGTTTATTGGATTTTTTGCGAAATTGTGATAGTAAATATTTACAATTTGGTGATTTAATCTACATTGCTGCTCAAGTTGCTAGTGGAATGGCATATTTAGAACTAAAGCAATTAATTCATCGGTAAAATCATTGAACATATATTAATTAATGAAGCCAACTATAATCATTGATAATTTTTTTAGGGATTTGGCTGCAAGAAATGTATTGATTGGGGAAAATAATATGGCTAAAATTTGTGACTTTGGTTTAGCAAGAATTATAGAAGATGATGAATATTGTCCTAGGCAAGGTACACGATTTCCTGTAAAGTGGACTGCACCTGAAGCGATTGTGTATGGACGTTTTTCAATTAAATCAGATGTGTGGTCTTTTGGAATATTACTTATGGAATTATTTACGTATGGACAAGTCCCATACCCAGGTAATAAAATAGGTTTTTTCATCTGAAACCTCTAATTTAAAATAAGTTATTTTAAATTTATATTATTTTAATATTTTAATTTAAAAGTTTATAACATTGCTTAATAATTGATAGAATATAATATTTTAAGATTTTGAGCAAGGATTATGTTATGATTGATTATATATGTATTTAAGTATATTATATGTTTTGAATCATTACGAATTTTAGTTGGCTTTTGAAAGGCTCAAAATAAACATTATTTTATTTTGATAACATCTTGGGAACTATTCTAGTTGTTTTTGATGACATAACTTTGATGCCATCCAACACAATTTTTAGTGATACTGAATAACAAATTCAGGACTGTTAATGATTGCATTCTCAAAATATGAAAGTCATGTATTCATTATTGCCTGATTCTATTATTTTTAATTGAATGATTAAATCATTTTCAAAATATTTTGACACATTTAGAGCTGTTCACGGACATTAAAAATTGTTAAGATTTTAAATAAAAAAACTTGATAATTTAATAGCATAACTAAAATACAAAAGCTTATCAGAGATAAGTTATCACACATTGTTATAGTTGGGCCACTGAGAGAGCACTTTTGAGTGGCGACCAAAACTCGTCCAATCTTGTGCATTCCCATCATTAAACCTGCCGGCTAGGTGGTAGAGTGGGAGACGAAACCACGGAGCTAAATCATTTGTATTACCAGTTAAAAAATATTAAAAATACATTAGCAAGATTTTTTTTACAAACATTTGAGGTTCAAATTTTGACAAAATGTACATACATAATATTTTGTAGCTAACAATTTGCATTCAATTTTTATAGCTTAAGATTGAAATTTTAAATTAAGGTTTCAAATATGTAGTTCATACTGTAACTAATAATATTTACTATTATAGTTTTTTTCATAGTTATTTCATGTTCAAATTGGACAAAGTTACTTATTTTAAACCAAGAATCACGATTTTAGTTGTTTTGTTGGAATCTAAATATATTATTTGTGGGTACTTGAAACTTTTAAAGTATATTATTATATTTTATGCACACAATATGTTTTAACAAAAATAAATTTAACCTACTGTAGTAGATACTAATGCTTGATAGTAAAATAAATTACTTTAATCACAATAATATCATAAAATATACCTACATAGTAATATTATAGATTGATAGACAGTTTTCACTTTGAATTGTTTTTTTGTATATAATGGTTTTAAATCATTGAATTCAAATTTACCACATTCATTGTAGTGACTAGAGTCTAGACAAATATTGTCCAGCAGAACCAAAATAAAGGCGTTCCTTGTATACATATTATTATAATATATTAATGTATTTTATTTCAGGTATGCATGGTCGTGAAGTAATTGAACAAGTGGAACATGGATATCGTATGCCAAAGCCAGTATCTCACTTCATCCCTGATGATATTTACAGACTGATGTTACTGTGTTGGGACTCTGATCCAGATAAGCGACCCACATTTGAGTTCCTGAATCATTATTTTGAAGACTTCACTATTACCTCAGAAATACCATACAGGGAAGTAAGTGATTAAATGATCAATTCTTGCACCAATACCAAACGTGCCATACTGGGTTGCTGCAAGTTTTTAATATTGTTAATTTATGAAATTGATTCACTTTTAATTGACTCACTCAATCAAACAGTATTGATTAAAAAAAAAAAAACCTATAACTTAAACTATACTACTACTTGGTTTATTTTTATTTATTAACTAACTAACATATATTTTAATTTTCTTAATTTTTTTAGATCTCATTTTGTTTTGTTTTATTTTATTTTATTGATTGTTATTATTTTTTCATTATATTTTGAACTAGCAAACTTCATATTTTGCCAAATTTAATAAAAAAATAATAATTTAAGGAATTATTTTAATTTTAAACATTTTTATTGGACCTTAAGAACATAATATTATCACTAACGTACATTATTCATTAATAATTTAAATTAAATTAATGTATACAATATATAAGTATTAATATTTATTAAACATGATGATTTTTAGTAAATAATTATATTCAGCTTTTTTTGTTTAACCAAGAAGTAAATAAAAAAGATTTTACAAACTAACTGTAATTGAATATATTTATTCACTTTCTAACACATACTGTGTATAATATTTACTATACTTAAGAATAAATTAAAAATAGTTTATTTTATACTGTGTCATAAGCAAATTATATTTATAATTGTATTTAAGTGAAAAGGGAAGAATGATGTAATTCTAATTTATTGAAAAAAAATATATTTGCATAAATTGGCAATTTAAAGTATCATATAATTATATATAATATAATATTATATATATTTTAAATTAATAAATAATGTATTTATTTTATGATTTATTCATTGCATTTACAGTTTTAATTGAAAAATTATGTTCTAAATCATAACATTGTAAGTTCTTTTATAATTAAATGGTGTTCATGTGTAATTATAATATAAAAGAATTTTTAAACAATAGTTTCTAAAAGTCATAAAAAAAATTGCAGGTCCTCTGTGAAGATGTATATTTTTTAAATGTACTATCTTATATTATCATTTATCAGTATTATTAAATAAGATATACATCAATTAATTACAGCTTATCATCACAAATTCACATCATAATATACAATTTTTTATAATTTATTTAGGCTTAATTAGATCAGGCTCAACTGTTCAAGTCTCCCTCTTGTACTTTTAATTTTCCTTTATTTGTTTATCTACATACACACAGACGCATTTTTTATATAGTTTGAATTTTTATAAGTAACATTGCATTTTAAAATTGAATATATATAATTTTTGTATGAATGTTATACAATTTAATGTTAAATGTACCAATAAACTTAAGTTATGAAATATAACTAGGGTTTAAGAATTATTAGACAACACATTTTCAAATATATATGTGCACAAATACATAATACGCAATTAAAATAATGAAATTTCAAATGATGCAGCCATTTATATTTTTTCATAAATAGTAATTAAATTTAAATAAATAAATACGTAACCAATAGCCTATAGAATATGACACTTAAATTTAAAATAGTACTTGTTACTGAAAATAAATCTGTTGATGGACAATTATGATTAAGCATTTTTCAGTTAATTTTTGTATTTAAGTTAAGCCTCATTAAAAAATCAATTCTATTTAAAAAATGTTCTTACTATTACATTACAAAACAATGACCCAATTTACATTTGGGTTTATGAAAAGACAAAATTCTTATTAATTAAAATTATATGGTCCATCTCAGTTAGTGAATTCATTGTTTAAATTATGAACTTATTAATACATTAAATAAGTATTATTTATCCCTAAAAACAAAATAAATCAAGTATATTAATTTATTTAAGATTTTTTTTTAGTAATTTTAAAGTAAATAATTTATTATTTTTCCTGGTTTCAAGTATTTTAACTTTGTTCAAATATGAATCCGTCCTAATATATACCTATTAAAAAATTAACCAACATGGCCTGTAGGCTATTTTAAGCATACTACGATATGATGATATTTGTTCTATTTGTTACCTATCGCCAACTAAAAATCGAGCCTTATTTAAGTGTATGACATAATGGTATCATCAAGCTTAATATGTGATGTACCAAGACAACTTCTTTCATAGTTACATGAACATAATGTTATTACTTATTTGTTCTATGTTTAAATTTGGTTTTTTGTATGAAGAATAATAATTAATCTGTGCAAAATTTGTTGTTGTTAAATATAATCTATAATTTTTAAAAGCAATCTTTTGATAGTTCAGCATTTGAAATACTGGTAAATAATGCCATCTGGTTAGTTACATTTTAAATTAATAGGTTACTATATAATTTGCATATTTATTTTGTTGGTAATCTTCTCTAAACTGTATAAATTATAACAATAAAAGTTATCAAGTTGCAAATGATGATCTATAATTAATAGTTACAAATAACAAAAACATTTTTTGTATATAAAAATCTAAACCTAATTGCAAGAAAAAGAAAAATTAAAACATGTTTTCCATATGATAGAAGTTCAATATGTTAATATACAAATTTACTATTTACAAACCATATTTTTTATACTAAACCATCTGTCAATTAAGACATTTCAATAAGGTAAATGATAATACTATAATATGAATATTAATTGGAGGCTATATTATGAATATCAATCTTATAAAATTAATTGTGAGGACAATTAATATCAAAAATAAATAATTTAATTAGTGCATAAAAAACAATTCCAATTATTTTTTATTTATTTATTTGTTTAAGTTTTTTATACTAATTATTTTGTTACTCATTCTGGTCATTTATGTAACAAAACTAATTGTTCAACACTATGAAGATCTAAATTCTTTAATGCATATTTTAGATAAAATGATTATAATAATATTATTGTCCATATCTATGTAGTCTTAAAAATCTTTAAATATGATATTAATATATTACACTCTAAAAACTAAATATTCGCTTTCAAATGAAAATAATACACACAAAAATATTTTTCACTCACAATAACAAAAATTATATAGTTATCATAATTTTAAAGTCTAATATATATATTTTTATACACCAGTATAAAATAACAATTAAAGAATAAATAATAAAATATAACTTTCTTATACAAATGTCTACAGAAAATTCATAAATAATTAGTTTATGGAAGTTTTGTCTTTCATTGAAATTAGTATTGATTCAGTTTCTGTTGTCAACAATAGTTAAATAATAAGTATGTGTAAAAACATAACATTTCCGTCCCTAATTATTATAATGACATTTAAATATTCAACTTAATTGTAACATTTTAGTGTCATAGTTCCATTAACTCTTTGTATTTATACATGCAAAAGTTATTCATTTCATAGCTTGTTGTAAATTGGACATCCTTTTCATGAAGCTTAAATTATTACATCATTATGATATAATATTAATTATCATATATAGGTACCTAATCATAAAATGGTTCTAACTTTAATTATAAAGTGCGCTGTACATGTATAGATATGCAAATATTGGAGTCATACAATATGAATAATATATTTGTATTATGCACTATTTAGTAAATTGTCCATGACTGCAATTAAATGTCTGTATAGAATTTTGTACTGAATACCTTTTTTTTATTCTGCTGAACACTGATGTTTTTAGTATTTTATTACTCTACTAGTCATTTAACATTTAATTAATGCAAATATAAAGAGTTTAAATAATATTTATTTATTTTTGTATGAAAACAGTTAATGCAGTTTATGATCTTAAAAATTAGAATTATCAATATCTTAACAATCTTAGATCTGTATTTTTATTATTTTAGAGTTTCCTATGTATAAATGATTTAAAAACTGTTACATTTTGTTTTACAAAATGTAAAATATTGAGATGTACTGAATAAGTTGGTTTTGGTTATTTAAAATCAAATGTACCTATATTCAATAATATCTTATGAAACTTATTTTATTCCTAAAACAATTGTACTTAATTTCTGTATTTATATGTTTATTTATATATCATATTATAAAAATAATAATAGATGCATTTTTGATTTGAAAAGTTTTAATCCATTTGTACTCTTTAAAACAGGTTTTTTTTTTACCAAATATTGTATTTATACATCTATGTACTTATCATTAAATATTTTAATCCAATGATTTTGTGTGCATTTTTAAAATAAGTTGTTTAAATATATTGTGAATTTTCACACACTTTAAAGCTATGTTTGTATTTATATGGATTGTAGCTCAACACCTCTAAGGGCGAATTGAACCGTCTACGGTGACACTTTGATTACTCTTAATCAGCTGATAACAGATTTTACAACCGGCCAAATTTGGCCGATTAAACTTTAATTAACTTTAATCAAATATGGTACAATTGGCCCTAAATGCAATAGTTGCTAAATCAAGCAATTAAAACCTTTCTTTGTTTTTTGTGTTCTATTGGTTATTTGAATTTTTCAAGTACAGTTACTGAAAAGGAAGAAGAAGGAGATTTACAAATTATAATGAATTAAAGACCAAAAGTAAAAACCTATGATAAAATACTGATACAAGTATGTATTTATTTTCTTATGTATACATTAATCTACAAAATATACAATCTATTTCACAGCTTTTAACCAACAACTTATTACTCATGAGTAATAAATAATATGTTGAAAACATACTAATGCATGAATTTCCTAATTGCATGTTTCTTATAGCTGGAGTGATCGATTGTTTAAATCAGTTTATTGATACATGAATTATGATTATTGTTAATATTATTATTGTATTGCTATTTGCTTCTTTGATAATATTTTATAAATACGTAATAACTTGGATAAACATTTTTATTTGACGGTACTATATATCATAATAAATACTATTTTTATTTTTAGAAAAATGGGTACATTCTATCTTTTAGAAAATTGTCACGGCACCCAGGTCGGTTGCTGCCTGGGGCACACATTTTTTTAGTGCCCTCTTCCTCCCACTGGTTTTTTGTAGTGGCAATTTTTCTCGTCTATAAAAAAAACGACACATGTGTAAGGTTTTGTGCCCCCACGAATGTGATGACCGGGGGCAATTTCTACCCCCCCTTAAACAAGCCACTTACCCAGGTATCGCCGAAATTCATTTGTACATTAAAAATCTAGCCTTTAGAGCTCTATTATAGATATAGGCTCATTTGTATTGCTTTACTACTTATTATACGAGTTACAAGTAAATACCTAGGAAATACTATACATCTCAACACGTACGATTTATTCAATAATTGGATCGTCTATTGAATATTCTATTTATAGTCTTTTTTTACGATTTCCACTTGATTTAAAATGGGCTTGTAAATGGACTATGATTTGGGTCGCAAATGGACAACGGTTAATGGGTTGAAGGTATGCCACTTTTTTACGTTGTTATAGTAATGCTATTGAACAATATAAGCCTCATCAACTGTTAATAAAGCAAAAGTTAAAGGTCGCTTAATAAAAAAAAAGTCGGCCTATCAAAATGATGAAGTGAAATTTACTTTGTGGCCAAGTGCCCAAGTCTACTCTTTCTTTAGTCCAACACCTCAATTTACGTCTATTTTAAATGAGCAACAATTCTGTTTTTTGACTTTTCGTTTTTTGTTGGCTTAAGCATTGTGGATTGTTTTTTACTAGGCACTGGTGAGGGATAATGTCCATCTCAGATTTTCTCTTGAATGATCGTTTATACAGATGTTGTCATTGTCGGCATTTTTTTACTCATAACTCATAATGTATGTAAATTCTGGCTTATACAAATATCGTGGATGGAAATGGCTATATTGGAAATTGGCATTATAATATATTCTCGCCTGTCATGAATTCCAAACAAGTTAATCATCAGATGAACTTCTTAGAGACATATTAGTTGTCAGTTGTCACCCTGGAGTGTGGTAGTTTAATACCTGTTCGAAAGGTGTAGGCTAGTCGTGTCTTCAGCAACTCAGTTTGTTGCCAGCAGCCAGTTTATTTCTTACAGCTTACATATCTTTTTCTCATTTATTAGTATGATATCGAGTATATCGAGTACTTAATTGTTGACCTTTATTTCTTGTTGTGAAGGATTAAATTAATATCTTGACTTAGGGACATTTAATCTAAAAACTGTGTTCTTATATTATTTCAACCCTCAAAATAATAAGTTCTCATCTTGATTCCATTGTCATCTAATCATCTACGTTAAACCTATCCGAATCCTCAAATATCAACCTCCTTTCCCTTATTACCTCATTATTAAGTAAAACACAATTACATATTATTGTATTGCTATTTTACATTATTCAAATTATCTATTCCTCATTATCTTAATTTTGTTGTATTTCTAGGCTCACTAATAGCTAAATAATAAAAAAAAATATTCCTTTAAATTCTTCAAGAAATTTGTTGATTGGGTTTTCAGGCGTATAGCTGCAGGTGAGGTGTCGACGGTGATATGCAAGCCGCAGGGCGTAAATGGCTTATGGTATATTTTTTATAGTAGGTATTAGCATTGCCACATTAGAATTCATAAACCTTGAAGACAGTATGTCGTTGGTGATATTTGGAGTGGGATATTTATTTAACTTGGCTGCCTTAAGTTTTTAAGATTTTGTAAGATATTTTGGTACACGGGACAGCTCTTATAGGAAGCTGTGTGTGATCCTGGGAGTACAGCGCACTTGACGGCATCCGATGGTGCTTACGTGCATTCGGACTCTCTGAGGAGAGATATGCGTGTTTTATACTTCATTCTCGTACTATCGAATTTGAAATATGGTTTAATAATTTGGAGCCTACATCACGAGTATATAGAGTGATTCACCGAGCATGTTCTCCCCCTTTTTTCCTTCGAAAATCTAGTTATTCAAAATCTAGTTTTTAAAATTTTTAAATATACATTAAGTCTTAAGACTTTAGTTTCAAACTCTTGACATTGTTTGAACTTCTTAAGGTGTGTCCTGCGGAGATACAAATTTATTTTGTATATCAAATGTATATAACAATGAACTAGGGTTAAAATACAGAAAAAAAATGAGAAGGGAAGCACAGACGATCGTAGGCAAATGCATTTTAAGAATTTATAAAAAAAGTTAATTGAGTTAGAAATCGAGACTGCAGTCTACAATCATCAGATTCTTTAACCTGAAAATCTATTCACAATTAGTTTATAAGGAAACAACGCAATTTGTGAAAATTCGATTAGTTATTACTTATTACTTATTAGTTATTTTTTAACAATAACTTATGTCACACCATTGATTATAAATACTAATAATAGATACTCGTATAAAATTAATTGTTTTTTTTTTTTGCTAAACTAAATATTATTATTATTATTATTTATTATTCCACATCGATACCAAACTGCCTATAGAAGCATCTGTGGTTGTCGTGTTTGATTGTTATTTATTTTCAGCCAGCGACTATTTCTTACTAAAAAAGGTATAGGTATACGATTTATTCGTATATTTTAATTAATAATAACTAACTATTTATTAACTTTATCAGACTAAATGTATGCCTAAAACCTTCTCTGTGGTGTCCTCTTTAATTTAAAAAAACTGCACGACGATTGAATGAGTCGTTTCGGAGTTTATCCCGAACAAAAGAAAGCGACTTCATTTATATAGTAGTATAGATATAGATATAGATATAGATAGATATAGATTACCTAAATAATAATAATAGCTAATAATAAAGCTCCTTTATAGGTACTTACTTATCATGAATAGTTTCGGGGTTAAAATTAATCTATTTTTTATAGTAGATAGTCTACATCAGTGGTCGAGTCAACTCAATAGTTCTACGTGATAATTGATATCTAAATAATTTTAAATAAAATAAAAAGTTCAATACGCGAAACAGTAGGTGCTTCAGCTCCGAGTACCCCCCCCCCCTCTAAATCTACCACTGCCATATGTCCAACTCCGTTCTAGACTATTATTGGTGTAACATTTCCAGGAGGTGATTCTTTAAACATGGTATATCGAGGGAGAGTCTTTGGACTCTATATAGATATATAATAACGTTAGCGTGATCGTAAATATACAACTTCAGCCGTTAATTATTACTATGGCAAATATATTACCTAAAATTATATTATTAGATGAATAGTAACATACGGAAGTACTTACAAACTAGGCTTGTCACGTAATACTACATGGAGTCTCTTTGATCGATGTCCGCAGAGAACTACGGTGTATTACAAATTGAGCAAGACACAACCATTACTATTTGCTGTCATCAGCATTATTCTATTATAACACATTTATACATATTATAATGTATACACTTATAAGCACACACACATATTTATGTACATATCATGTTACATTGGTTTTAGAAATATTTGAAAAGTCTCGATTCTCTGTAGGTAGCTCATTCACTATTATATATTTTGTATAATTAAGTCCCCTTGATCAGGATTGTTTGAGAGAATAAGCTTAGAAGCTATTTTCATATGTTATAAAGTGCGATGTCTCCTTTTCTGCTCCATATATTTTCTACACATGGGGTGCCTGTTACATAAGATTTGCATAAGATATGCCTGTACATATAGTCTGTGACAAGTAACAACTAACAACACCAAAAAATCAAATCTCAGCTTTTATTGTAATAAATATTGTTATTAAGTACCGGTATTGAGTTATACATTATATAATAGGAAAATATATTTACGGTTCCAAAGCACGCACGCCACACTGAAATGCCACTGAAAGTCGGTGTATTTGTTGTTGTGTAAAATCATATTATGTATTAGATAGGTATACGACGACATTGGACACGTCCCGATTCAACAAACGCCGTCGAATGAATTAAAATAAATTACATTTGAAGAAACGTCGGCACTTCAATCGCATGGATAGGTACCGCGGCCACCTAGGTATACCTATATGGTAATATTTACGTAAAATGTTTACATAATATACAGTTTGGTAGCTCTGACAAAATAACGATTTACTAGATACTATATTTATCCACACTAGCAAAACGTCTGAATAAGTCTGATGCTCCATAATGCGTATAATGCATCTACACGCAATAATATGTACTGACCTATTTTCAAAAGGAATAATTTGTGTGCAGTCGCACGAGATCTAGAAACTCGTATTATAATTAACACTATAAATGTTAATTTTATCGGATAATATGGTAAATGTTTACCCTAATAAAAAGAATAACTCTGTCGTACGCTTACTAAACAAGTAAACTTGTAAGTACCCATATAAATGGTTTGTCCAATTTATAACAAACCACTTCGCCACGTTTTATAAAAAGTAAAACACAGTTCATAATCGTTTTTAAAAACAAAAAATTAAGCCTAGCTACTGTATACTCATGCGAGCACGAGTTTGTCTGAGAAGCGTGCTTTGCGATATGGATTGCATACACAATACCCGTTGCATATTGTAATACGTGAGCATAGTAGTAAAATATACCGGAGCGCGTTATCGCATCGACGACATAATATCACATATTTACATACCTATCGATGTATTATCGAGAAGGTTATCGCCTATCGTCCCGCGCTGTCAGTCGAATCTCGAATGTAATAATATTTGTGTTATCGATAGACCGTAAAATAGGATACAGCAATACATGTGGACATTATAATAAGTGATGTACGACAAGCGAAATAAAACAATGAACAAAGGATTTGTAACGAACGTGTGACGAAAAAAAAAGAAGAAGAATATATTAAGGAAACGACGGAATGCTTGTCTCATACGCCCATATTAACGCATTACTATTACCCAGAGTGTTTGGGCTATAACAATAATAACAGCGATACGATAAAATTATTTGAATGTTTATGGCGTATTTATTACACCTATCATACATCCGAATATCGGTATATATATATCCATATACACACTGTGTACTACAGCTATTGAATTTCGTATTCCATCCGATGTACGTTCGCCGTCGCATCTGTATGCTCCGCCGCGGTTTGTCCGTTTCATTTCGGACGCGCTAAGTCCAAAACCTTTGTTCCGGAAATATTACTGCACTATGTACGTTTACGTATGTAAAGTGGACGGTTACAGGCACAGTTCCAGACACCGACAGACACACACCACAGTACCACACACCATCCCGATTGGATATTTGTACCGAAAACCGGCCGCCGGGAGATTTGTATTCAATATGTCACCTGCACTGCTGCAGCAGTATAATGTACCTACATCATGTAACCACTGTATGTAATAGCTATACGAACTGCATTTATATGGGCAACCTAACTATTGACCACGCGAGCATTATATTTCTATAGGTTCGGTTCTTTTTTTTATCACCTACACGATTCCTCTCAAACTACAGCCGGAAACAATATAATATAAAAGTTTTCGGTTTTTGATAGCGCCGCACATTTAACCGTTTTCTTTAAAACCTCCGGGACGATTCAGTGTTCAGATTCCCATTTAGACAAGTGTGCCGTATTTTCGTATACCCTCTGAGCCATTGAACTGGCCTAGATAGCGTGTAATCCATGAAAATCACATACTTATCGTACAACGATCGTGCAGTGTACTGTACAGGTAACTACATTCAAATTACACATTTTATGGGTATATATTTTGTTATAATGCCTTAAAGTATTATTTATATGCTTTATCCCGACAGAAATGTCAAGTAGGTATGCATAAAAATAAAAACAACTATATTATTATATATTGACTAATTTAATTATAATTTACATGTATTATTGAGAGCTCATAAATTAAACATTAAATCGACTTCGTGTGTTTGGTCACCTTGAACACGGCGTGTACAAATCACACGTTGGTGATCGATATAAATCGGGGTGCACTAGTCTATCACCTCTGCATTTGAATTATCGTTATCGTAAAATATCGACTCGGAGACTTCGTAGGTATAATATAATATATTTCACACAACAAGGGGATATTTCGCGGTTTCACAACGTTAAGCACCGTCGTAACCGTAAGCACATGTCATATTATATGATTTCAATACTCTGAGTCAAACCGCATATTATAATAATATGTGTTACGACTTTACGAGTCGGTCGATATATTTTACAAGTGGCTGAGCCCACCTGTATGGAATTTACTTAACGTATGTGTCAGCGTGTCTGTTTGCATAGTGTGAACACAGAATCGTGTTTTCTAAACGTTTGTGCTCGCTCTTGTATAGACCGCGCCGAGAAACAATAGCATACTCTCGTATTATTACGTACATTATATTATTACACCTTATATTATAATTATTATCTTTGTAAAAAAAAAAAAAAATTGTATACGTGTAAAATATATTTCTTCTAAATCCCTGGAACGTATTTCAATGCGAATCTAATCGGAAATCATTATCAATTATAATGTACACATCGCGACTCGCCCTATTGGGCGGCCAATATTACCAGTTTTTATTATTCACGCACAGCAACGCTCACGCATTATATAATATACTAAATATTATTGTCATCGCTGTATAAACTTCGATCGCAATAAAATAATATATACGCACTTCTGCTATATGTATAGATTCGCTGATACATTGCTCGATATGGCATCGTATATTAAAATAATATATTGTTGCATGATCCTACGATGTTAATAATTATAATAATTACATATTATGTACATTCTATTTAGACTACATATATATAATTTTTTTTATCGTAACTGCAATCGATCACGAGTGGTGCATTTTATTTTTTATTTTGAAATCGAGATCCATAATCAGTAATCTTCTCAAGATAAATTGCTATCTGGTACTTATACATGATATGGATAAATACGGGCATGTATTTTAGGGTAAAAGCTGTAAATAGTTGCAGGATTACGACGGTAATATACGTATATGTATACAAATACAACAATACTGCATCTGGATTTTGCATGAGGATATACAGGTGTGAGATTCACTCCCATGACAGAGGTTTCTTCCGAGGACGGTATTTGGTATTATTATTGTTGTAATTTTCAATAAACGATGCTGCGTGAAGGAAGTAATACGACGTTAAGGTTGATAAAAGTTAGCTATTGAACGGAATTCGAATATACAGCTATATTGGCTCACCCAAAAAACTAAATGTGTGTAGGTAACTACTCCGTTTTTCAAACTTATATTAATTTATAGTACTCATCCAACGCCTATTATGACCTTATGATGTTTTAAATAATATAAAAATATTAAAAATAAGACGAGGACAATTTATGTGTATACCGTATACGGCATACAGCACTATCTTCGGTATTAATCTAACTGGAAATTGTTTTAATTATATTTTAATAATTAGCTTGTTTTGATTGTTAGTAGGGCTAGAATTTAAATGCAATAAAAAATTGTGAAAAACGCCGAAATATGCAAAACCAATTTTTTTTATTTCTACATAACATTTAATATTTTTTACATAAAAAAGGAACTAATTGAACAGAACCTATACCAACTATTCAATAATTATTTATTATTTTTATAGAACTATAATTTACTATAAGTAATTTATTATTATTACATTGAATATTGTTTTTATGATATATTATTGAGGTTCTTTAAAGTTTTGAAACACGAATGAACATCCATTGGGAGTTGGGGCGATATATGGATTCATATTGGCTAAAATTTATCGTACTAATGAAAAAATAAAAGCAAAACTAATGTATGTGTAGGTAATTCTATTGATCGTCTGACCAAGTTAAGATTAGATATAGTAAATTTAAGACAATTCGACAAATGACCCAATAATTATAGATACCATATCATAAATACCATTTATCAATTGATAACATGTTCAAAAATCGAATTAAGCAATTATATAAATTATGCTCAAAATATGCAAACAAAAAATGTTACTATTGAATCGAGAATAATTCAAATCTTGGACATATCTGACAACCAATCAATTTGGACTCAAGAAAAAATACATATACAAGTACCTAACTTATTAATTAGTAATTACTAATTACATATTTAACTAAAATAACTTATTAGATAATTTACCGATGTTTATCATAGACACATTTTTTTGGTAAAAAGAGTGCTTGAAAAAAACATGATTACTTAAATATTCTAAAGACTTCAAATTCAAAGTTTGAAAACAATGCCTAATCTTATAAATCTTGTAAAATGTCAAAATATGTAAGCAAGTACTCTTTTTTAGTAAAATATCCAATCTTTTTGTTAAATTATTAGTTTTATGCAATTATCATAACGTTGACTTATTTTATTTTGGTTTAAATGTATTTTAAACTGAAAAAAAGAAGACTAAGGAGGATTAGTAATGTGTATCTGTTTTTGCATAATATCTCTCCCGTATTATTATGCAACCAGGCTCATCACTATGCAGCGCTTACCTATATCCTGCAATATCTGTATTTTTTAAAAATTATTTGAACATTATAATATTATATAGATGTAGTTTCTAAGTAGGTAATACATGTTTGGTTATTGTTGTAATAAAATAAAATAAAATGGTATCAATACTTAAAAGTGATTCATACTTTCCTTCTGGCCATGTCTCAATCATCAATATAATAATAATATTGAGAGCATAATTTATTTTAACAAGGTCTGATTTGTGAATAATTTAAAAAAAAATCACGATACTGTACTACAAGTTAGTAGTTACAACTATATTATAACATTATATTTTTATAATTATACACTTTCGTCATGATATTACATTATACAGTATGTCTAAAAAGTAAAAAATCTCAAACCTTAAATTTGAAGTGGTGATCACATAGGTACATACAATATGGGATTTTTGAAGGTCTAGTGTGTAATATTCATTCTTTGAACTTCTACATAGGTATTCTATATAATTGTTGCATGTCTATGTTATCATAATGCCATGAAAATTTCCCAAAACATTTTATGGTTTTTAAACTGTCTACATACTGTATGGCTGTATAGACGTATTATACATAATTATGATTAATTATTTTTCAAAGATCTAATTTGGAATCTCTATATAGTTGCAAAATATTGCACTGTTGTAGTCTGTAATTTGATCAGTAATATTATAATATTATTTCAGGTTTTAGTAAACACAAAATAGTTGATGAAGTACAAATCAATTAAGCCATTTATGTGCATTATTAAAATACTCTTTAAAAAAAAAAAAAACTGTTACTCCGTTAAAAATAGATTAATACGAAGTTTACTTGGTACCCAATACAACTAATTCAACTATTGTCTATTTATTATCATTTATTTTTATTGTATATAATTCTGGCATTCAGTGAAGAGGACCTAATACTTAGGACCAATATTTGCGATTGTAAGTACGCTGTACACTTATTGACAACCTAAGCTAAAATGATATTTTAGTAGCTATATATACTTCATTAAAAAGCTGACCTATTCCATACAGTAGTATCTCTGCTCACTTTTATATTAAATGAAAATGGCGTCTTAATTTGAACGTGAATTTTACCGCATTTGGAAGACAAATCTGAGTGCAGCTCAGTTCATCCAAAAAAAAAAAAAAACCAAGGTTTTCGAAACTGTGCATATCCCCCCGGCACCATTCACTACATAGTACAATCGCCAATACGACACTGGATAACAAAATTGTATTATACGAACACCAATATAATTATAATATTATAAACATGGTATAATTGCACAGTGGCAACTAGCTCCTGCAACGTGGGTACTCGTCGCGCGGGTGTGCGCTTGCACCCATATATAATAAAGTTGAGTTGTTTGCCTGCTCTATACATTAAAAAAAAAAAAATACCAAAACTCGTTATTCGCTGCCGGCGAACGGACCTACAAAGGATTTTATACTTCTATATAGGATCGGATCACGATTATTGGACGCGTACTGCGATAACCAAGTGACCGAGTGGGTAGGTAACTACTAACTAATAACTATGTATTATATCATATTATACTGTGTTTCTACCTATTAAAATACCTAGTGCTATATTAGTATATTACTATATTAGTATTCTAGATTCAGTCGTTATACGCGCGTCAATATATTATTATTGTATCTATAATAACAATTATTAAGCGTTATTAATGTCTCCGGGTACGCATTATAATGTTTTTTAAGGGAATCCTCTGACATTCGAATATTTTAATAACTAATATGTAAATTGCGTATTAAATTATTACACCTATAGTCTGCTATACCGACGAGAAACCGCAACGACATGTTATTGGTGTATAAGTGTTCCTATAGTGTAGAGAATTAAAATCGAATCTACTACCAATACATATAGTAAAAAATAATATTATTACGTATTTTATAAACTAAGTATCTGCATATTATTATATTATTAAACGGAGATAAAAAAATCAGTAACACCATTATTGTTAGTTTTTACGTTTATTTGTTCTGTTCGTGCGTTTCGTTTTAATAATTCTCCATTGTCGTACGTTGTAGTGTTGTACGTACCCCAGTATATATTTGGTACCTGTGTCCTATATACATAATATATACATTAAATAGTAAATACTAATACACATAGTGAAGCGACAAGCGTAGACACCGTCTTTGTTAACTCTGCAGCATCACAATAAGGACCCGCGGGCAAATGTACTATCGCACGCGTCGACGTAGGCGTACGCCGAAAAGAAGAGGTAAAAATACATATAGTTAGATACAATTTGTTTCATAAAACGTTCAAATGTACACTTTGAAGAGTACAATAATATAATGTGCTTCATCATTCGTACACATTCGTAAATATTATATTCCGCCGAGTTCATTATTATAATGCGTTCACGTGAGATTTTATTTCTTCAACTCATGTTTATAACGCGCCAACGTTTTTCGTCACAATAATAATTATGAACATGTGATAAAATATTCATATTTGAACAAATACTCAAATGGCATACTCAAATGGTTCACCGTACGATTTGTGGCTGGAATATCGTTTTAGTTCCCATCTACGTCAGTGATTTGTGATTATAATAATTGTAGATTAAAACAGAAACGGTTTCGTAATTATTGTTTAGTGTCAATATCGTAATAGTAGGTAATAGGTACGCATATTATTTGCACACTGTATTACATTATAAAGAAGTGGGTACCTACGGGTGTCATTTATTATTATACATAAATATTATTAACACGCATCAAGTGCCGTAATCGTGCCATAATAAATTATAATGTTTGACTAAAATACATTAAGTATCGAGCAACCGATTTATAGCTTCATTTTATGCTTAGTAGGCACATCTACACACAATATTTTATTGTGATGTTAAGGTCAGTGGCGGCCCAGGATTTATTTTGTGGTGGGCGCTATGTTGGTACTTGATGATAAAACTCCACAAGTAATTATCACGAACAACTTCGGAGGTAAAAACGAATTTAATCTGTTTTTGGTACAGTAGCCTACAATCAATACTAGTTCTACGTGCAATACCCGATATCAAGGTAGTTTATAAAAAAAAAGTTCAAAATGTGGGATGGTGCCCCGCTCCCCTAAATCCGCCGCCGATTAAGGTATGACGAGTCATCGTATTTAAGCCTGTACAAAAATCGATTGTAACTGTTGCAAAGACAACTATGACACATCTATATTGTGCATTTAAAGTGCACAGCCGCATAGGGTTCGTCCGAAATCGGATGAAAAAAAAAACACGTAAGAACAATAATATAATACATGGATTTTACCCACTGCAGTGCCCACAATAATAATATGATCATAGTAGTAGTGTATACAGTATACGGGAGATAATCGTCAGATCAGTGGACCCGACGGAGGTATATTATAATTTATAAGACGCGTATAATAAATATAAACGATCGACCGAGAGATTGTGCGACCGCCGTTCGTCGTTCGTGCCGAATCCCATCGATAATTATTATTATTTCGGTGTGCGGATTTTCGGCCACAAACGGATTCCCACCACAATGATAATGACAATAATAACAACAACAGTCGTTTCGTTTAGAGGCGCACCTGATAAATGTGGGCGGGTACCACGCGGCGGCTCTCGGCCCGCGCGTATCCGACGAAAATCATTCCTTCGCCGTTCGATCGCCCGCGAACAGCGACACCGTGTAAATATTGTCTGACGGTTATAATAATATATCATAACTACTATATACGTGCCAATAACATATTGTTGTTATCCCGTCATGGATGTGTCTATTGGGACCGACGACGGTCTAACACCTCGGCGTAATCGTTCGTGTAATTAAATACAATAATAATAGATCTTATTGTGCGATGGGAGTTCGATTTTTTAGATTTTGAAGAATTTGTTTTTTAATGGTGTTTGATGTCCGCTTGTCGTTCACGCAAAAAAGCCCATCATATACGATTTTACTGAATAGACACAAGTGTTGAGACTGCGGTGCAGCCGGCGGAAACGCGTGGTGTGTACCTAACATGATAAATGGAGAACGGATCTCATTCTACTTTCAAACTAAACATAATCTCCCGTGAGTATAGCAGTATAGTTTATAACGATGCCTATTACTTATATACACGTAGTTAAACTATGATAAATTCGCAATTCACCTGGAGCTTATTTTTATTGCTTAAAAACTAAACAAATAAAATAACGTGTTTGCCCTCGAAAATAAAAACAATCTTCATAAAACCATCCATAAAACAAACGATTTAATTTAACTCTGTTTATATTGAAACACGCATGATTGCTCGAATACAATGAACAATATCATTCTCAATATTATTAAAAACGTATCTCTGTGTTTTACAGTTTTGTACATTGTATACTTCAAGTATGTAATACAATACTACACATATAATATATATAATAATATGGTTCTATGCTCGTCATTTGTCAAATACAAAAACCGAAAAAATAATGTTTAGAATAATACATACAAATTACATACAGTTATACAGATACTGAGAAACCGGGTTTTTATTATAGATAATACTTATAAGTTATAATAATATAATGTAAGCATTATAACTTATAAGTATTATCTATAATAATCTTAAATAATAGGTATAACAACTATAAGAAATTTAAACATTATCATCTAGGCATCTTTGTAAATTACTGAACAAATAAATTATTTGATATTTGATATACTAGTATAAGATGCTTCATAGCTCATCTAATACATATTATTTATTAAGTATAATATTTTCAATTTTATACAGTATAGAAATCGGTTAAATTTGAAATTTGAGGGAACACACGATAATTACATTATTGTTATTGAAATTTAAATAGGGACTTCATTAAAAAAAACATAATTTAACATTTCTGTACTTATTATATAATATTATGGGTAGGTATATCGTATATATAATAAACTATAATGGTATGGAATACACGTTAGTATACATTTCACATTACGATTAAAATAATATTTATAATTTTATATATATTCATATTTACAGTTGAAAAATTAAAATGCTATGTATTTTTATTGCATAGGTACCTTAATATTTTTCTGATTCTTATATAATATTATGACCATTATTGCTAAAATCATCAGACTGCAAAACGCAATGCCTTGTATATTAATATTTAGTATAATATTTAATATATAAATTATAAATCATGTTAAAAATTGTTCATTTATCAATGTATTCGATTTTTCATTAGAACTTTATTTACAGTAGACATATATGCGTAAACCATAGGCGTTTTTCTGGGAACATTAACCGATATTTCATTTTGACAAAAGTCAAGGTAATAGTGATTTCAACTGTATTTGTTATTTATTAATATAAGCGTTTCAAAATGGTATCTTATAACTTATTACATCAATTATTCTAAGGAGTCAAACATTAGATTATTTTATTTTTATATCTGTTTGTAATGGCATATTTGATGTTTATAGCTACAGTATATTATCGTTAACAGTAATGTGTATATAATAAAATGTCATATTTTAAATTATTCAAGTTTATAAGTTCAAACTTCAAATAATACATCTCTCGTAAATGTTAGCGCTTTGATATATTTTAATAACGACATCATAGCTATTATCCGCAATCGTTGTAGTGTGTACAATAATGATCTATGTGCTATAACTATACGTATATATGTCTTACTACCTATATATAGTTTATATTATATACATACGACATACGTAGGTAATCTAATTTAAAACCTCGTCGTAGGTGTATAATTATTATTAAACCACAATGATTTATAAATGTATGTTATTATACCTACTAACATAAACTCGCGGATAATAATTTAATAATAATATGATATATTTAATATTTATATAATTTCATATTTCATTATTTATACTATTTTCAACTATCAACATAATATTATAATATTAACAAACAGAATATGATCTATGGCGTGCAGCAGTCACGTATAATAGTTTTTCAATATACTGATAACCGGTAAAGAGTTAATTTGAATCGCAATTTCACCATATTAATATTATATATAATATATATATATAGGTATGTAATATATTATGTCGTTCAGGAGGTAATTATTAAAAACGCGGGGTAGCTGACAACGTGTATTATGACGGCGGCGGCAGCGGGAAAACACTACGGCTATTATATTTTAGGTGCGTTTACACCAATAAAACGTGTATTTATTCACATCTGAGGTCAAGTCGAAGGCCATGCGTTTTGAGGCAATACGCGTATAGTTTCAAGTCAATGTAGAATAATGTGTATACAATAAATAATATAATTTAGACACTGCGGAATTTCGTTAGCAATAAAGACCCCATCGTAGACACGTAAACGGTGTACCTAACTATTATAATATCGGGCCGGGTCGTGTGTTTACTGGCTGTTCGTGATCTGCCGACCGACACGCAACTTACCGAGGCCGGGCGGCCACCAACCCTAATTATCATTAGTGTGTTATATTTATTTATTTAATTTTTAGTGAAACGGACAGTAGAAAACAATCGGCGGCATTTGTTTTACTGGAGAATGCGCGTCTACTGCCGGAATTCAAATAATCCGGCTTCGGCTTATTACGTGTAGAGGTGTACTTTCTAGTATTTGCGCGAGACGTTTAGGTACTACTATAAATAACACCTATAAAATAAATATCTATATGTTCCGATTTAGCTACATTATATATATTTATAATAATATACAATTATTCTATTATGTACTATTATCATACCTACGAAGAAACCGAACGTGGTGCGTAAGGAAAGAAGTTGAATAAATTTATGAAAATTGTAAGCGTACCTATACATAACATTTTATAAGCAGTAAGTTTGAACGAATGGACACGTCATTATCGAAACACCAACAACAGTTAAACTCATAAGTTATATCATTCTGCTAGTATAATTGTAGTATGTACATAATTTGAAAGCGATTATGGTTATACTATATTGCTGAAAATTCTATACAAAAAATGTCCATGGTAAAAATATCCGGATCAAGAATATTCACTGTAAAATTATTCAAAATTAAAAGTTTTGTGGTAAATTCTAAAATTCAGTATCAAAAATGTCCAAAATCAAAAAAAAATAAGAGTATTATAAAATAGAATTAAAGAAAAAATAGGTAATTTATTAATTTATATTAATTAGTGAAATTAGGTCAAAGAGAAATTGGACATCATCCAGCAAAAAAAAATAAAATATATATGTTGATTTGAAAGAAAAATTTAAAAAAATTATGCCTGATGTATAAAGATAATGAAAGGAGTATGGACATTTTTTAAAAATGTTTATCATTGACCTTAATACATTTTAAGAAAGTAATATGTGTTTATGTGTTAATTAATGGATATTTTTATTTTTTGAAAATCAAAAAATGTTTTCTAAATATTATAATAAAGTTAGTAGGTAAAGATTATTTTTAATAATATTAACAGCCATAAAAATGAATGAATGAATTATATCAATTTTCTGGCTTAAAAAAAAATAATTTGTTCATTTTTTAAAATATAAATCAGAGTTGTAAATACATTTTTAGTTAATCATCTATTTCATCTATATAATTATTATATTTTTGATTCTAAACAACTTTGCCAATGACAGTTTATTTTGGATAATGAAACCACGGACATTTTTTATGTTGGAGAATCTTACCTCAGAAATATTTTATGTGGACATTTTTACCTAGATTGCTTACGTATATGTTGCAAAACATGAGTACCTAAAAAGACTGAATCTTATAGACCTACTTCGGCGTAGGATACCCTGGATACCTACATAAAGCGTATATACATTGATATAGCGTATTACGAAATACTGAAACAGATATAAATCGACACATTCGAAAACAGTTCAGGCACGGTTTACTAAAATATGTTATAAGTACTTACTACTCAGTTACCTATCATATCTAATTGTGTATAGTTGTAACTTGTAAGTAAACATAATAAATTAGATAATATTTTCAAAGTTGTTTGTACAAATATGATGTGCATATTGCGTATGTTAAGAGCATCTATAGTACCTATATGTATTGTACTTAAATTCCAGTATTAAAATCTATAATAATTCTTCTTATTAAGATAAATTATGTAATACCTAGGTATACAATTATAAAGTATTAAAGTATCATTTGTTTTTTCTTACGAAAGGACCAGAATTTAAAACTTAAAAAAAACTTATTTTAAAACTTTTAAGACTTTTCAACTTTCTTTTAATTTAAAACTTTTTTGAACTATTTAAAGTATCAAGTATAGGTACCTTCGGAGTTCAGCATCAAATTTCAAAACTAATAGTTATCTAGTGATTTTTGAATAAAAGTGATTTTTTATTTTTTTTTTATTTAATTTTAATACGTTAGAAAACATAATGAAACTAATTTTATTATTATATTATTATAATAGAAATAGTTTAGTGTTTTTATATTATATTAGCTTAGTAAAAAATAATGGGTAGGTATTTACTCCGAGATAGCTCTAATGGCATTTTTACATAGATGCGGTATAAGTATTACCACTTAGTTACCAAAAATAATTGAACGTTGTTCATGAGATGGAAAGAAAAATTATAAATAGTAATAAAGTAAATAACTAAATATGTCAATATATACTTCAAATTTGTTGCACTACGTTTATTGATTCGATAAGTTATAAATATATATTAAATACTAAATACTAATTGGGTCACTAAATCAATTTATCGGATTAATAAAAATTAAAAGGAGTTTCACAAAATTAATTAATTTTATTGGTACAATAAATTGTTTGTTACCACGCACTATTGAGACAATATAATTAATAAACAGGACCAATTTCAAGTCAATAAGTGTTTAATGTTTATTAGTTCAATAAGTTTATCCCACGCAGTTATATATGAGGGCGTGTAAAAAAATGTTATAAGTGAAACATATAAATAACTATTTTTTTAAGTTTGTAACTCAAAATTGAACTCTACCAATGGGTAAAGATAAACTATTATTATAACTATAAGTTTTATACAAAATTAAATTAATACTATGTATATTTTGTATTAACTACTTGCTGATATATTTTTCAATAAATAACTGTTATATATACTAATATTATATTATTCCAAACTTTTAAATTTGAATTTTTCAACTAATAAGTGATAAAAAATGGAAGATCTTCTAGATGGGTACAAAAGGTGACTTGGAAATAATTAGATTTAAAAAGTATTGGATGCTCTATCCATCTGTATGTTTATCTATTTGTACTATATACGTACATGTATAATCGCTTTCGTTTCCAACTTGCCAACTTAACTTTTGACTAGGATAACTAAACTTATCAAACTAACTAATAATTTTTAGTTTATGGAGGACAATCATTTTTAGAATCACTGTTAATGTTACAATAAAACAGTGAGTTTAACCTTTCAAATACAATGGTGATAATATGCTCGTTTCTATTTGTCACCCAGCAATGTTTGAAACTATTTTGTTTGAATAATTATCACCGAGAATTTTATTTAAACTAGGTATCTAAAAAGATTAACTAATTTTAATAATAAATAATATATCCCTTATTAGTTTACAATAATATCGCTTTCGTATAATATGAAGAAATTAGCATTTATAGTAATATTATATTAACTTGTTTTTAATAATATAATATAGAATCAAAAAATCAAAACAGTCGAAGACCATTGACTCTGTTTTCTTTCATTACGGCCACAGCCAGAGATGGTTCCCAAGTTACGGAAAAACGTCTACAAGACGTTTCCGAAGTATTAAAAGACAATTTGACTAAAGGGACTGCTTTGAAATGCAAGGAAAAAAATGGTCAGTATATTATGAAATGTATATACTATAATTTTAGTATTATAAATTATAATATATTAATGTACTATGTATTAATAGTATGTAATATGTATGTAATACTAATGGTTTTAATATTTTGAAATGGAACTAACCTACATGTTTTATAAACATTTTGTTTTGTTTTCAGTTGTTTATCCCATCATTCATTTTACCGAGGATCGAAATACGTTGATGTCAGTGTTACAAGATCAGAACGAAGTAAATGAACATTTCAAATTACATCAAGGTGAGAGCAGTCGTCAATATAAAAATTAACGCTAATAAATTCTAAAATAAAAAAATATACAAATTATGTTACCTTTATAGTTTATATTAAAATATATATAATTAACAGAAATAAGTTTATAGTATATATTATAATAATATATAATAGAAAACTAAATTAGCCACGTCAAATTGATTTAAGTGATTTGTTATTAATAAAATATAAATTTTTGGGTGGGACCCACCTGTTCACCAATAAATTAACATTAACGATGTTAGTACTTATACATTTCAATTAGTTTAATCTACTTCATTAAACTGATTTATTAGTGCGTTATAAATAAATGCATGACATAATTAAATTTTGTTTACGGCAATGTAACTATGTTACAATGGTATTCTACAGTGATGTGTTAAATGTATAGGTACTTATATATGGTACTTTACCATTTAAATATTATATATATTTATATATGAACACATTTTGTGATTTTGAGGAGTTTAACCTAATTCCCTCAATAATTCACTTAAACTTTTAATAAATTAGGAAAATAGTTATTCAAAATGAATAGGTTCAAAATTTCAAATGAAAGTTCAAACTTGGCCGATAGTTAAATCAAATATATTTACCTCTAAAATCAGTGTGTATAGTGTACATATATATATAGTAATAATAGTGAGAAAAAACAATAAGTCAAAATCACTAACCTTCGGGAAACCAATAAAAGTCTCATTTCTGAATTTATTTTTCGTTTTTACAGTTAATTTAATACAATGTTTGTATAAAAATAAATCAAATATTTTGGTAAATTAAATTATAAAGAACATTTTTTTCTACAAGAAATGAAATCGAAAAATGGTCAAATTTATATTATTTTGTTCGCGTCGAGCACCGTCGTATATAATAATATTAATGTACTATATTTGAATAGGTATTATCGTTTTTAAATGAAGATTAGGTACTTTTTGAACTTATGAGTCGTTTTGTATCGTCAGTCACATTTAATGTTTATATAATATCTGTATGTGTCCAGTCGATTTCGACTAACGTAGGTATTGTTGTATAGTTTATTTTATCTTAACAAGCATACATCTTTAAATCTCCGGTGCATAGGAACGTATTCAGTATTCATGCATTCTCACGGTCTTGTCATTTTTATTCCATGTGCCGTTTGTACGATAAAAAAAATGTAAATATAAACTCTCGAGGCAAGTCAATTATACAGCCTGCATATATTTATTTTTATTACACAAAGTGAGTACCCGCCACCACAACCTTATCTTAGAAGAGTTGTTTTTACATCGACAATTTTCACACAAAGTATATTAATTATAAACCTCGCTACGGCATTCTATCGGCGGACGCGCGTTTCGGTGAATTACAATGATTACACTCGATAGAAATAATTACTAATTAATAAAACATTTAAAATACCGTGTATATTATAGGCGTTTATCGAGAAATCAAAAGTATCGAGTGCGAGGATGGAAACGGACCGTTCGTAACGACTTCAAACAGCATCTCTTACATAGTATCTGGATTCAAACTTCTGGACACCAGTCTAGTGGAGGTAAACATTGCAATGCACATATTGTATTTAATAGTACGTTGTAGGTAGATAGTTAATAATGAAATATGTATAAAAACTGGACAATGACTATCGGAACACTTTTTTATTGCGTACATCCATCATGTATTGCATCTACATTACCGCTTAAATTGCTTAGATGATTTGTTCGAAAATCAATGCCAAACTGTATACAAAAGACGTGTAGAATATTTCAGTCATCCGATATCCATTATGGTAATCATTAAAACAATATTATAATTTTTTTTTTGAAATAGACGCGTGGTCCTTAAACATCATAGACATTTTACAATAACATTACAGCGATACTGTATCTATGCAGTTTCGTTGTAACATTATTGTAGATACCTATAAACATTTGATTCATTTTTATTTTACGGCAGGGGGGTGCTATTTAGGGAGGGAGCGATCAGGACATCTCTGAATTGTTCACTTATTAAATGGCCCTGAGACAAAATCTAATTTTTTTCTAACACTTCTTTGTTATATACGCAATCATGTCGTTATAATAACATTAAACATTTTTGTACAGGATTTAATATAATAATATCGTCATTCTTGACTGAGAAACAAATATTTGTAATACTAGGAGATGTTACCAAATAGACTTTATACAGTGTATATAGCGTTCTTAGCTGCACAAAACATTATTTAATGGGTCAAAGAAGAAGAAAAATCGACCTGCCTAAAATTTAGCACAATTTTAACAAGGAATGACGTCCCTTTGCACGATGTTGTATACAGAAATTTGATTGGTTTTAAGTGGAAACGTTTTTATTATATTTTGTGCTATACTGCAGTAGTTATTCAGCAATTGGTTATTTTATTTTTTGTTGTACTATTGGCTGCAGTTGGGTTTGGTCTTTATTGAAGGTACTTTAATACTCGTACAATAATTAACCAATTTCTATTTCATAATAATATATGTCATAGTATCATACATAGATATAATAGAGAAATTTCTTATTAATCAAATGTTACATTAAATATTAATTACAGTTCATTATGATTGTATTGTATGTTTAGGTAATGATTGAATCGTGGAAGGATTGGACAGGCGCTAGACATATATATCTCCACATTCCGTACGATCTGGGTCTCCAGAGGATTTCGCTTTTAAAAAAAGTGGCTCCTAGTTCTTTGAACTCTTTTACATACGTCGTACTCGCTGAATGTCTGAATGTGAACACAGAAGAAAAAAAGGTAAATTAATTTAATTATCAATTATTTGGAACATGCATTTATTTTTTGTTTTTAATTTCTAGATGTTACTTTTGGATTTTGTTCAAAGGATGAGAATAGAAAAATTTCTCTCCGGTTACCTATCCGTTTACGAGCTTCATAAAACTTAATCAACGTCAATACTATAACATTACTGCGCAAATATACGAAACGCTTATATAAAACTCGAATGACCATGACGTGTAACTTATTAGTGTTAATTATTGTTTAAACTTAAGTTAATGTTATTTTTTATGTTTTTTGAAATGTTTGTTGATTCTTAATACATTTTTTTTTTACAATTAGTAGTTTAATTATTAATTTTATTTACTCGTAACAATGATTACCAAACAAATAAACTGTTTTATTTTAGAAACTCTAGTTTATTTATGTATATATATATACCAGCTAACTATATATTAATATACTCTCGAGATTGTTAACAGACGATATTAATAACATTGTGATTTGTGTGCATTAGACGAGACTCATGACGTATTTACTGTTTTGTTGTTGTAACTAGGTAACATACCTAGTACTGATATCTAACGATAAAACACATTATAATCTTATAGTGGCCAAGGAGCATATTCTTGAATGAAACCCATGTATGAAAAATATTTAAATATATACATTATTCGTATACAGATATCGTTCGTTGATAGATCCTAGTTCCTTTGCTATACATTTATACGTGTAGTTAAACTTTTTTTTTTTGTTAAAAATGGTAAGTACATAACTTTTTTGTGAATACATTTTCATTCTTATTTTATTGTGTTTATCTTTAATTTATTCATTTTAAGGCACCAAAAAAGAAATCTAAAGGAAGCAAAGGCGGCCGTACGAGTGCCGGGATTGTGGATGGCGTTTCTATGGCTGAGATGTCCAGAGAACAGCTTGAAGGATTCGCAGCTAGAATGAAGAAAGAGTTGGAACGCGAAAGAGAAGAAAGGAACTTTTTTCAACTTGAAAGAGATAAAGTGTTAACGTTTTGGGAAATCACGAGACATGAGTTGGAAGAAAATAGAGCATCATTGAGGCAAGTCAAAAATTCTTAAGTTATAAAATAGGTACCTAGTTATAATAATAATGATAAAAATAAGCGTAGGTTGGTTGTACATACGGTGTCTAGAAAGTGACTGTGTTAAATTTAAAATTATATAAAATCATTATACACTAAAAACGATTCTGAGACAAGACAACCTATAATATCACTAAGTATATTTGCCATTTAATAATATGATTGTGATTAGAGTAATTTATTTTACTTATGGTATTAGTACGACAGTAGGTCAAATTAATTTTAAAATGTCATCATGTGTATAAAATATAACGGTGTACCTATAGGTACTCAAGTTCCTAAGATTAATAATTTTTAAATAACAACAAAATAAGAAAATCATTTTATGTGAATTTGCTAATTTACTAGTTAGGTTAGGTTATATAATATATATAAATATAATTATAATCATATTATTGATTTTTTATGAAAATACATTTTTAAAAAACTTATAATAATTAAAAATCGAAAATTGCATATACCTTTAAATAGCTCAACATGAGTCTAAATATTTTGAAAATTGTGTGGTGTATAAAAAATGCTAGTATAAACATCCAGTGAACATTTTATGTACCTACTGTACATTTTTTAGAGAAAAAAAAAACCAAAATTATATTTTTGTCAAAAACCGAAAAATTTACGATTTTCCCTAGGTTTTTTGTTTCCCCGCCGTTTTACCCTAGCTTTTGAAAGCTCCTGGAATTTCGACTTCTAGAATGCACCACCTAGATTCAGTTTCCTACCTTAAAAGATATTGAAGTTGAAAATTGAAGCATTATTATTTAACTACTCATCGTGTGAACAGGCACAAAAAAACATACACACACACATTATTGTGAAATCAATAAATTCATCTATCCTTTGGAATCTAAAATTATATCAAAACATAATTTATTTATTCAATTTTGTTTATAACAGGAACAAAGATAGAGAAATTGAAGACATAGAGGAAAAGCACCAGGAAGAAATCAAAGTTTACAAACAAAAGTTGAAACTTTTGATGTACGAACAGCATGTGCATCTATCCGAAGTGCAAGTGAGTTGTTTTTGTTTTGTGTTATTTCACGTTTATATAGGTACTAAAAAGTTACAGATAATAGGCTGAAAATATGGTTTCGTTGAAAATTGCCAACGACGAACATATAAACGAAGAAGAAGAATTAGTTAAAGAAAACGACGCTCTCAAACAAGAAATTGTCGAAATAAATTTACGACACATAGAGGAAATCAACAATATCCGATTGGTAAATATAATAATAATACTTTAACCTTTTATTTAAATTATGTCTATGACATTAAACAAATTGAGTTTTGTTTCCGTTGTATAATATATAATATAGGAACATGCAACAGTTATGAGAGAATTGAAAGATCGATTTATTTCTGACTGTCAAGTGATCGAAGGCAAGTATCAAAAACGTATGGAAAGCTTGAGGAATCGTATGGACTTAAAGAATAAAGTGGAAGTGGCTGAGACTGAAGCGAGGAAGAACAAGCGCATAGCAGAAATCATCGAAGACCACAACAACGCTTTCAACAACTTGAAAGAACATTACAATGACATAACTGTCAACAATTTGACATTAATCGCCAGTTTGAAGGTTTGATAGATTCATGCACTTATACTTTAATATATCTTATTATATACCTAAGTAATATTCTATTAAATAGACTACAAATATTGATGACTCTGGACTTGCAGGAAAAGTTATTGGAGTTAAAAGAAGACCAGCAGAGAGCGGAAATGGATCTGAAAGAAGTGACGAAAGAAAACGAATCGTTAAAAGGACCGTTAAAAGAAGCACAAATTACCGTTGAGGAATTGACGCAAAAAATGTGTAATTACTTAAAGGACAAACAACGGTTAATGGTAAGTTTGTACTGTTTATAGTGGTCTTAATATTATCGAAATATACTGTGCATATAAGTATATACATATTTTCCAAATATTATATAAAAATACATAAAAATATATTGCCTATTTGATTCAACTGAGCATATATGCAGTAATTGTAAGATATTATATCACTAAAATATTATGCCTTATTTAGATTGTTGATTTTTGTATTAAATAAGTCATAGAGGAAATTTAGTTTAACTATTATTTTTTGTTTTTATATACACAAAGCCACCAGACTGCAGTTGTATCATTAACAACTATTTTATCCTTTGCCAAGTAAAAACGTCAAAAAATCGGATTATGTTAATGTAACGATCCTGCTATAAGATGTTCAAAATTAAAAATAAATAAATGCAGTTAAACATAAAAATGCGAATACAAAGCATGTTTAATGAATAAATAGGAAGTTACATTATTATTTTTCATTGTTGTATAACATATTTTTAATAAGCTCCACAAACGCTACATCAATTAATTTTTTTTTTATTTTACAAAAATTATATTACTTTGAGTTATTCAACTATTACTAGATAACAATATATTATAATAGTTATTTGAATGCAAAATTAGGTATAACAATTTATTATTTCGCCTAATTGTCTAGAGTTCGAGAGTCAAGACTAATAATTGTTCTACATTTTAAAAAATCGAATAAATAAACTATTTTTATGTGTAAGTATATAATATTTACACTTTGATTTTATTCCTTGCTACTTACTACCTACATCAGCTACATCATTACTCATATTGATATTATTATATTTTAGGTGTTGAGATTTAACCATACAGTGTATGAAAACATATGATTTTAATTCAATTATTGATAAAAGCATAAAACCACACATTAATATTCATTAATAATAATTGCTCTTCTGTGTAATAAAAATATACAGTAAATGCTATTATAGAAATTAAATTTATAACTTACTAAACGTTTTTTTTTTCGATTTAATCGATTTAGGATTTAATCTTACAAAAGAACTATAATATAATACTATTTACTTTATCTTTATTGTATAGTCATTAATTATTACCTATTGGCTATATAACCTATAATTAGTAATGCATTTTTTATAGTAGTAGGTGCTATACCATTTTTTTTTATTATAAACTATATAAGTGTATGGAGGTACGAATGTACAATAAGTTAAATTGGGCGGCAAAAATAAAATATATATGTTAGCAGCCAGTACTAATATACCTAGTACATATAAAACTATTATATCTAAATAATACATTTTTGAATGTATAGGTTCTAACTAAACGGTTGAAACATTCAATCGATAAGTACAAGGACCTTCAGGTGGATTACGACGAGCTGAAAATGATTTCTGAGAAAGTGAGCAATTTTTGAGACACCAATAATCAGCTATTTCCGACTTAAGCTAAGTTCATTTAAATGAACATTTATGAAATATTTGACGACTTCTAGATGCAAACCGATTTAGATAACGCAAAGGATGAGTATTCGGACAAATTAATGCATCTGCAGATGGAGCACGGAAAAAAGTTGTTAGCAGTCGAACGTCGGCTGAAGCGATCGAGAGAAACTGTCGAGGAAAAAGAGGCTCAGATAGCCCGTCTAACCGGAGCCACGTCGGCGGACACTTCGATTGCGATGGCCATGAATGCAAAAACTGAGGTAACCCCCTCCCCCCTGTGCATTATATAAAATAACGCTTTACGCTGGGCGAGGGGTAATACGAGATCAACCTAAGTACTTTACACTTGCAGCACGAAATGTCTAAGTGTATATGGATGAAGTGTAAAATAAAAAAATTTCATGGCAGATATTTATAATAATCAATAACAAATACCTGTATTATTGTTAAATAATAGTAGGTATACGTTTGAAAAATAATGATTTATTATATCAGGTAGATTTTATTCTAATGACAAGAAAAGTACAAACATTAATTAAACATCTAGTGCAAATTGTTTTTGTTGGATGCATTTAAAATTTTTAAGAATTGTGTTTTTGGAGGGAGAAAAAATCAAGTGCTTGTAGTTGTTGTGGTTTTGTTTTCTGCCACATAATTTTGATGGTCTCGACCGTGACTTGCGATATTCAAAATGTACATTTTAATTTTATACCTAACAGTTAATATGACAATATAGCTGTTGGCTAGCCATATTATGTTTAGGCTACTTTAACGAAATATTAAAAAGGCTGAATTAATTAAATAATATAATATTTATTTATTATTATTTTTATTAAATAATGCTGCATGACTTTTCAGGCTTTGCTGGATAAGAAAAACCAACTGATCGAACAGATATGGAACGACCTGGCAGCTATAACTCAGAAGTACAACGAGCTGTGTAAGCATTTCAAAGACACTCTCCGACATCACGGTATACGGGGCTACGACGACAGCGTTTTTGAATTGGTACCCGCTGACGACAAACATGAATATTTTGAAAATCTCTGACGATCAACGACTATTACAACTGCAATATTATAATAATATTTACATAATTACTAATGTTCAATTATAATTTGGTATTGTTTCAAAACGAAGCAATGTCGGCATGTTTGGTCGTTTGGTTTTTACGATTTTTTCACAAATTAATATTACCTATGCCTATATTATAATAGCTTATAGTACATAAATAGTAGTTAAATTTATTCGTCAACGGTTGACCTTCTTAGTAGGCAAGCCCATGGTCAGAGGTAAGTACGAGGAGACTCAAGCTCGGATTATGGGAGGGAGCCTGGCCCCCTTGCCTCGATAGTTGGAATTTATTAAGGGTTTTCACAGTTTTCCATTACATATTTGGTTATGAGCTATAACATTACACAAATCACATAAAACAAAATTCATGATTATTACTGACGACATTTGTGATTTGTTACAATTTAATATTGTTATAAAATTATAAATATTAACTACATAATACATACCTGATAGCTAGCTATCTTTAAAATATATTAAAGGCTACAGACTTGTACAATAATGCTTGATAATATACAGAAATAGGTATAATCAATTGAGTCAAATAAAAAAAAAAATGTATTTAACTATACCAAAATCAAACTCTTCGGCCGAAAGAGTTTTTTCAAAACTCAATAAAATCAAGAACAAAATTACAGTCTAATACTAAACCAAGAAAATTGTACTGCGTTTATGGTATTGGCATCTGAAAACAACATTCTTCAAACAATTAGGTATTAAACAATTTTATCAAACAAATGGGAAGGAAAAATTTTCTAAATTATAATATTTATAAATAATGTGATACATTTTAATTATTTATTGGTGTGTATTATAAATATATTTATTATTATAGGTATATAAAATACATAGGTAGGTACATTATTATTTTTTTTTTTGTATAGGGGCCTCATTTAAAACTTTGTCCCCTTGGCCTCAACATTTCTTAATCCGAGCTTGAAGAGACCCATCATCGTAATTCGCAATGACACTATGACAGTCCGTTGTTTCTTGACAAAAGTAGGTAAGTACCTGTCCAACTCCTACTTACTATTTTCTATGAATTCCAAATTTAATTTAATTTGTAAGTTGAAAAAGAAATAAAATTAATAATATAATAATGTATAAAGCGCTTGTCTATTTTCAAATCAACTAGCATACTATCCATGCGTCCGAGGTAAATGCCAACTTTGACGACTTCTATTATTTACTCTAACATTCAACTGTCTGTCTGTCTCTACAGATTCTTATGAAAGAATACCTATTCACTAATCAGTATACTAAAGCTTGTAAAAAGTAAGATTAAAACTACCATTAGTTGAATAATCTTAAGATACTTAGGCACCTACCTAACTTGAATAAGGACATTCTGGACTACAAACTGTACTCTGTGGTACAGTACCGACAATCAGCAGTCAGGAATACAAGTACCTACATATTTAGTGGATGTTTTAATCTTTTCAAAGTTTGTATAGAATATAAATTAGCTTTAACTGTCATTTATATAATGAACAACAAGAACAAATATTGTTGGGTTAAAATAATATAATACTTAGCCATGTAGGTAGGTAGGTAAGAAACGTTGCAGAGTACCTACTAGGTACCTACCTACAAAAAATGTTCCAATATTTTATTTTAGTAATTTTTCAGAAGGCATTTTACACATATTTTATAAATATGATCTATCTATCATAGAACCATTGGTGCCATTCTATCTGTGTCATTTTGTGTAGGTACTTAAAGTCTTGAAATAAGAAGTGAATAACAATTAACTCACCGATAGTCCCAACACTGCTTATTATAATTATATTTGTCATAAGTAAATAGGTAGTTAAAGAGTTGTTTCCTCAGAAAGCTAATTGTTGATATGAACATTATCTATAGCAGGACTGCAGGAGTATAATAATATAAATGTATTATAATAGTATATTATAAGATTACTGAGATTTTAAAGGGGTTTTATGTAGGCAATATTATAGTCACTTGGAAAAATTTAATTATTAAAATATATTATGTTTTTGAACTTTTTTCTTTCAAAAGTAGTGGTGATCTCAAAGTTCATATAAAATAAAACGTTGTCATTACATAAAACTCAATACATGAACTATAAATGTCTGCAGTATAGAATTTTTTTCACTACATATTTACACGGATTTGAATATTTTAAGTGCATTTAAATATTTTATGAGTATTTTAAATGGAATTATTAACTGTTTATACAAATGTGTTATTAATTAAATCCCCATATCCCATGCTAACACATGATATACGTTTGCGAGAAAGCCATCTTACTGTCAAGAATGCTATTGAACATGTCTTTTTAGTAGAATTCTTTACTATGGTAAACACAACTAAATGCCCTGTAAGAAATCTGTCGATGTATGTAACTCCCTAGTTGTGTGCAAATGTTTAAATATTAAAATAATATAATTTTATATCAATATATTTAATAACATTGTAATTGATTAATTTTTTCATACACCTTAATTATTATACTTTACACTTTTACAGTGTACATTAAATAACTTAACAAAACATGAACATTATGTACATATTTTGATGTCTTTGCAGTGACCATTAAAAAATAAAAAATGGGTTTTTTACTTAAATTTAACATTAACAAAATATTTCTTAAATAATTAATTTAACATCTTTAAAATAATATCAAACTTAATTGTTGAATATACATTCAAAAAAGGTTTAAAGTAATTGAAAATTAAAATATATACCAATACTTATACAAAAATATACTTTAAACATAACATAATCTGTTAAATAAATCATAAAGCTGATTACATATAGTTTTTTGTTGGCTTTTAGCTTGTAAATACTATTCTATTTTAAAAATACTTATGTTCAAACATTTATATACTTTTTATACAACAATGTATACCTCATACCTAAGGAATAGGTTGCTGTATGCAATAACAAATAACAATGATACAAAAATGAAAATGTTAAAAATAAAAACATTTGTAAATTAAAAAAAAAAAAAACAGTAAAGATTGTATGCGATTGTTTGATTGAATATAACATTACCAGTTATACAATTCCATTCCATAGGTCATCGAGCACAGATTTTTTTTTTGGTAATTGGTGTTCACTGTGTTGGTTTATTGAAGGCTGCAGCTGAGGCAAAGGTGAATTTGTCAATGGCTGTTGTAACCACGTCGGTGAACTGTTAGGTGAATTTGTCAATGGCTGTTGTAACCACGTCGGTGAACTGTTGGGTGAATCTATTTGAGTGTCAGCAAAGTACCTGGGATCAACTGGTATATTCTTATCTGTAGTAGATACTGGTATATTCTCATCTGTAATAGATACTGGTATTGAAGTGGACATTGGGAAATTCTTAGGATCTATCACTACATTACCAGAAGTATTATCACAGTTCAATTTGTCTATTTCTTCCAACCCAGAGGAATTATTACTATTAATACATCGTAGAGTGGCATTATCGTCTTCGGACGAGGAGGAACACAATTTTTTCTTGTTCTCACCATGAGTTGTGGAACGTCTAATTTTTTTGATCGGCCCAGGTCGACCACGACAGGTGCCACGTCCTCGTCGTTGTCGAACTATCACTTTTTCCTGTTCAACGGCCACCGGCTGCGACATGTCTGGCTCCAGCTTCAATTCATCCAACTTATGTTGCAAGTCAACTATCTGCCGCTTTTTTGCATTCAATACCTCCACGAACTGCGCCATCAGCCGCTGGTCCTCTAGCCGCCGGCCCTCGGACATCAATTGTAATTCATTCAGCAGCCGACGATTGTCTTCCAACAGGCATCCCTCGCGGTCAGCAGTCGCTAGGTCCGACTGCTGTTTTTGCTTCCTTTCAGCAGACAGCATGCCAATCAATGGTGTGATGAACGAATTGCATGTCAGTGACATTGTCGCAGTTTCTCCTGCCATCTGAACCATGCCAAGCGTTGCCAAGCCGAATGGACGAAGTTTGATCTTCCATGCCAACGTTAGCAGTCGGTCGTCGTTGTGGTCTTCACGTCGCAAATGATATTCGTATTCAGCTGTAGTCGGCTTGTCGCCACTGCCAAGTAGCGCCGCTCGCGCATCCCTTAACCAGATACGGACGGCTGCCGAATCGTCGTCGTCATGGCGGACCCCCGAATGTAGGGTCTGGTCAGCCGCTTTGTTGCCAATCACAAATCCCCTGTAGACTACACAGTCACTCAAATTGTCGTCTACAATCGAAGTTACCTGCAATGCCATCCGTGTCTGATCGTCAGCCGCCTCATCATGAAATGCCACTTTCAAGTGTACTGTGACGGTGGGTGAATCCGTTAACGACCACTGACACTTTAACGTCGAGAATTCGTAATTGGGTTCATCGACTTCCATCGCCACAAGATAGTTTTAAATCTCTCCAAAGTCCAAGGTGCGTACGTTTTCAATTCTGTAACATGATCAAAGATTAATATATAAACCAATATAGAATTATGATCGAAGTTTTAGACTCTTCTAATTACTTAAACCATGTAATGTTCATTGTACGCCGACCGGCAACTTGCTGACATTAGTGACATCGAATAAAAAATTGCCGTAACTAAACAAGTCTTGAATGCATTGATAACGTTGTTATCGCCGTTATCGGTATCACAACGTTTTCGGGCCGATGCGTTTCGGTTGCGTCATCGGAACAAGAGATCGCCACTCGACCGCCACCACAACCGGTGTTGCCATAGAACTACACTGTGGTGTTGCTATAATCTATGGCGCATCGTCATCCATAATTATTAATTATTATAATTAATTATCAAAGCAACAAGAACATAAGGTACCAACACTTAACAATATTAATGTTATTGCTGTGATATTATACTCCTCCGGTTGCCTCAAAGAAACAACAAAACAGTGTTTATGTTTTTAAAAACAATTTCCCGATAGTCCCGTCTATGATGGGAAAATCTTGTTTTTGTTTTGTTTACTATTTTACTATGTGTGACGGCTGACGGCATTAGCCTATGTGGCTGCAATTACTAATTAGTCACTGTCACTTGCACTAATATAGTTGCATAGGTGCATCTGCGCACCGCGCATACCGCATGATATAAAATATTATCAATTAGATATTAATAATTTAATAATTATGAGACCGTGCATACTGCATAGCAGCAAGTACCCAAAATTATTAGGTTTAGTCTGTACCACCGTATTCTATAGAATAGGTGTTATTATTTAATTACAAGGACTTATGCAAAGCGGCATTATTGTTGTAAATTAAGTACTAATACATTTTTAATATATATTTTAAATCACGAAAATTGTTCATGATCAAATCGAAAATGAGTAAGGACTATATTATTTATTATTAATATAAAATACATATTGTAATATTTTATTAATTACCTATGTAAGATGAAAAAAATAGTATTAATGTATTCGTGAATTCTTGTATTAATCATTACATTACATATGTAATGATTACATACTTCCCCCTTACATGTTATCATGTAATAGACAAAATACAACAACCCCTTTGTTTATGCTATAGTGGCAGACAATAGTGATCAGTGTGACAGTGTCGTTCCAAAATTGTTTGGTATCAGAAGCAAATTAATATTATAATATTTATCCTAAATCATCATAACACGATATGATAAAAAATAGTCACAAAGATTTGCAAAATGTTAGCAAATTTGATCAACTAATGTCATTACAACTCATGATATCGGAGTTTTCTCAACATTCGTTTGTCCAACCGGAATTAACCAGTGTTAAATTATTCTTATATTATTTATTGAATCATCTTCAATTACAATATTAGTAAGTACAAAGTACATACATTTATTGCAAATTCCTTTTCAATATATAAAGTATTTTGATAATTTGTTGAAGCAGTCTCAAAAAATGAGATTGTGTATTGGACAGCGAGTCATAGGCGCAATTTGGACAATTGCAGATTGAGGGAGGGGGAGCTAAATTTATAAAATCAATACATACCCGTAGGGGCTCCACCCCCACAGACCCTCACCACTTGTTATAATTTTTATGGTAATAATATATTATAAAAACATTTAGTTTGGTACTCAACAGAAAAAATAAAATACTTGATAAATTAAATACAATAATATACAACTCAATGCTAATTAATCATTTATTTGTAATTATAAAAATAAAATAACATAGTTACGCAGTGTTAAATCTTATAATTCCAAAGAATGATTAGACATAGCGAATTTATTTAATATGTCTTCATTTTTAATACAACCAGAAATGACCTTTTCTAAATATATCACAGAAGCATTTGAAAATCTATCTTGATGCATAGGTGTGCGTATTCTATTTTTATCTCCTTCGTAGCTGAAAAAGACCTTTCACATGTACTAGAAAATATTATAAAAAAGTATATAAATTTGGAAATACTTTTAAATCTACAACTAATTTTACTTCCTCTAAATCAAAATTTAATTTTGTACGTGTAAGACAGTGTTTTGCAACCAATATTTCTGAACGAAGAGCATCTACATCCGCATTTACAAGACCCTACAAATAAAACAATACAGCTGCGGTACTCCTCTCTCAATCAAACACATCATCACTAAATGCCTTTCATATGAAACGGATAGACGAGAAGCAGGTATTTTAAACATTCTGTCAGAAGCTCTCCACCCAGACAACATAAGACACATGATAATCTTTATTACCAAGTCCAACCTTGTCAATAGTATTTAATATGTAACTTATATAAGATGTAAATAATTTAGAGTTAAACTTTTATTGCCAATGGCCATAGTTGCCGAGGCTTAATTCAAATAAAAGAAAAAAGAAAACAATAGGTATATTTATCTAAACGTAACAAGTATAAATTCAATCTTAAGCAATAGAATATTTACTTATTACTTTATAATGTTCAATGAAATATTTACTCTGATTATAGTTCAGTTTATGAAAACTATCAAGAAATGAAGCCATTTTTAAACTTTCAGGTGAGAATCTTGTTTTTAAGTTAGTAACAATGTAATCTACAATTTGATAATAATCAGTGCAACTCTTACGATAAATATCTGTAATTTGATTTGATTCATTCGTATTTTGCGGCTCAGAATCCAAGGTTGTGAAAATATGAAAATCATTTAAGCTTTTTGGCTGTTTTTTTTTGACAACATTTGATTATTCTATAAATTGATATTAATTATTACTTATTACTTATTAGAAAACGTACACTGATTACCATAATTATTATATTTCCATAGTTAATTTTTTTTTTAATTTGATAATTTTTTTATTAGGTGGATTTAAAAATGAATATATTTAAAATCTTAGGGGGAAATTAATACAACTAGGGGGCAAAGCCTTCCCAGACTTCCCAGTTCTACATGATTTAATAATACTTAACATACAGGTAGGTAGTATGAAAGTTGAAAATTAAAAAAAATTGATTTCACTATACAGTTTTGTTTAAAATAAAATATTCAAATTGTAGCACTTAAAACATGTATAATTATTTTCTATAGCCCTTGACATCAAAAATGTTGCTGACTTGCCTGACCCCTGCTGTAAACTATAATATAGTCAACGGCTGACTCTGTTATAACACGTCAATACTTGCAAAAACAGATTTCTACGAAGCCATTTTGATATTTATATCAATAATCTTTTAACATTGGTACCGCAACAATAATATAAACGACTATAGTTATTATCATTTAAGATAACTGAAAACGTAGCATTATACTTATATAATATAATTACTAAGTACAGAAACATAAAATTGTATTATTACAATTTCATAAAGAAAGATTTTAGCATAGATAGACTATTGGGTAATCCTAATCACATAAGCATTATTACCTAACTAACACACAAGTCCACCAGGAGGAGGCTATTAGAAATTGTCCTAAAATGGAGTCCGGGGCCTAATGGTCTTGTTCTCCCTCTCCTTTGAATATCTGATCAAGACTTTACAGTGACTATACCAACCAATTATTTTCTAATAATTAAGTTTTTTGGTTAAATCTTAAACCGTCCACAACTCAATACTCACAGTTAATAGTCACAAAAATAAATTAACTTAATTTGAGTGAATTCAATATTTATGGTCGTCGTTCTATATTTTTATCAGATGTGTGATCCATAGCCCATAGGTACTATATAGATTATATAGGTATAAACTATAAAGTATAGGTATACCTTATATCATGTTGTTATTATTTTGTAGTTTTTCCCTCCGCATTAATAAAAGCGAGAACAGGTTCGTATGTGTAATATATAATAATGCGTGTCTTGTATATTATAATTACAGTGTTGTCAAAAAGAATGATTACTTTTGGAAACTAAACAAATGAATAATCGAAACAAGGATTATAATAAAAAAAAAAAAAAAACGGAAACGTCAAGCCGTGGTGGGTAAAATAAAAAAAACATAATAATGTAATATTATAATATACCATAGGTCAATCATGATTTAGAATTTAGATACGTTAATATTTTCAAAAAAATCATAAATTAACAATTTACGAGAAAAAGGTGATTCGCATTTGAATAAAATAAGTTGATGTCGACACAGGACACTTCAAATGGTATACAAAATCTAAGTTATTGAAAATAATTTAAGTGGCACAGTTGTATTAACTTGTAAAATTTGGTTATTAATATTGTTATTATTTTATCTATTTCAGACATGTATAGCCATATACAAATAAAGTTTAAATGGGAATGGAATTATAAATTTATTATTATCATGTCTTCAATTACATAAAACGCCGTGTATTAACATTTGGCCAAGGTAGGTGCAAGCTAGTAAGCTGTAAGTAGACTGGCAAAACGCTGCTTTTTCAGGCCAAATTGTATGGTTATGAACCCTCGAAAAGGAAATTCAAACACAGTCTAATACAGTTGTACAAACGGATACAAAAATTCTTACAGAATCCAATGTGGTGTTGCCAGTCGTTTATGTGGGTTAGCAGTGGTAAAAACCATGAACACAGTCAAGCCGTTCACTTTGGTACGGCACTAAAAAAAAGTTAAGCTTGTGCTGCGGCTGTGCGAAGTGCTGAAAAATTGAAGTTGTGGCCGCTGCTTTATACTGCAGTTCATACACTGTATAGACTATAGGTACCATCTACAACTCTTAAAATATAGAAACTATTGTTGTAGATAGGATTGTTGTAAGTTTATATAAAAATTAATTAGTCTAATTAATAATTAGATGCTGTAAATTGTATAATGATTAACAAAAACATATATGCCTAATTCAATTGGTTTCTATTTTATGTGATATTAATAAATGCCAAAACGCTATTGTGAAATCCAATAAATTAATAATGAAATGAAAAATGAGGGTGAGAAATGAGTATGCTTGGAGAATCACCCTGTATAGTGAATAAAAAAAAAATGTTGAAATATTTTTTAATACAAAACCTATGAGTATTTTATTTGCAATAGCTGTATTGGAATGTTTTTATTTTATTTCACTAAACGGCAGACCATTAAATTGTGATCATGAAAAATGATTATATTTTTAGTTGAATTGTCGGTAATTTTAGATTTAGAGTGATGAACTGATGAATGTATTAAGTTTATTATGATATGTTTTTTTTTGTGAACAAAATGCCTATCAATCTAAATACTATTCGAACACAGTTTTTTTTTTTTATAGATGTTGTGAGTCCAAATTTGGACAAGATAAGATATGATATCTAAGATATCTAAAAACGTAAAATTGTAATTTAAAAATATTATTCAAACATAGGCTTGCAGACCGCCTTCGCTCAAAATTGTATTTCGATTTTATATCAATTTAATTCAAATTTATTACTTCCATTATATAGTGACCCACACGAAACCAAATGAACAATAAAGTGGTATCCACTAGCCAACCTCTTATTATAAGACGCTGTAAATTCTTGTAAAAAGTAGCATATTTTGAGATTTTTAAAATGAAAATAATATATTATCACCATAGTAGCTACTACCGAAACAAAACAATACTTACGTATTGCATACTTCGCTAAAAAAAAAGTTATTATAAACTGTTATAGCGTCCACGTGTCAGCTTATTGCTACAAAAAGTACAAATAATACGATATTTCCAAGTTCCAACAACTAATTGTACTTATCTTTATCATGAAAATAATATAATATAATATAAAATTGTTGCATATTTTGTGCAAGATAATAGTCCTGAAGTATATATTATACAAATTATATAATTTGAATCATTTTTGGTAAAGATTTTAAAGGAAATATGCAGATGCTTTTTCAGTGAATCACCCTGTTCATTCGCTTGTGAAATCGAGAAAAACACCTAAAACATTTATTTGTATAATATATATACATAAATAGGTAAGAGGCATAATGATATAGTCAGAAAAACGTTACACAGTAGTCGTAGGTACGTAAGTATATATAACTTATAAATACAACTGCGTGTTATTGCTGGTAATTTGACAGCAATGGTATTCTGGAAAATTAGTAATTTCGGAGCGTACCTACGTGGTAGATATAAATAAGTATACATAATAATATGCGTTGTGCATCACACATTATAATATATATTATTAAATGATATACTATAATATGAACACCCGAACACATTGTTATGTCCGCGTGCACGTCAATTTGCATATTATATTATAATGTGGTTTGACGGGCTGAGATCAATTGTTCGAGAGATTCCACATTTCCACCTATAAGCTACTTTTTGATCGTAGCGTAATTTGTACTGCGTAACACTCGTACATAGGTTATATTGTGATGTTACTATTCATAATAATATGGTCAGCTATCATTTGTACACCGTATATACACATACATTTTCACCTATATTATAATATTATTATATTATACTACGCGTTTACACCGGTAAGACGTTATAAAGAGGTTTTATTCGATCAGTATTTTCATTCATTCGTCCGATCTCGACTTCGCCTATACGTACACAGGTGAAAATTGAAAAGTGTTATGGCATAAAACCTTAAAAAGTATTAACACACCAACGCTCACCGCTTTAATGTTATATTCTATTATAATAAAATGTTTATTGTATATTATATCAGTGGCGTAGCAAAATAATTTTAAAATTGTATTAACATTTCGGGGAGGGGGGGGGGGCTGCAGCCCCCTCAGCCTCCCCTTGGCTACACCACTGTATTATATTAAATAGATAAATCGATTGTATAAACTTGCATGTCAGACTGCAGTAGTTGCTCGATTTATTGTTTTCACATTATGTCTCTGCACTAGAATATTATGTCATGTACAGAGCCAATCTGGCTGTACGATATTTGCAATTTTCCGTCTTTGGAGTAAGTTCAAGCCATCTGTGTACGTAGGGTTGCTAAGACTCATTGTCATGTCATCAGAAATTTGTTTTATGGAAACCTAAAAGTAAAAACCGTACAGAATATCGGCTCCTTATTATATTGATCTGACTCCACAACTAAATATGTCATAATCCCAACAGTCCCATCACCCCACAGCTTCATATTATCAAAACTCTATTCTATCATCTGGGTATTCCAAGTTTGCATCTAAACCGTATACTTGACCCAGAGCTTTACTTGGGAATTAACAAACAATACTTAACTATAATATAATATGTCAATTCAAAATAAGCAATAACCCATGTTCAGTTGACTCTATATGACTATAATATGTAGGTAGGTACTGTAGTAGTATATAGCTTTTTCACTCCTTATCAATTATCACTATTAACACATGTCTATTTTTAACACAAATATCATACAATTTATATATTGTAGATAAAGTACTTATTGGCTGTAAATATAAATAGTTATAAGTGAATAAAACCTTGTAATGCTGTCGACATTGTATCGTTACAGTTTCTTACATTTTTCTGATCGCGACATCGTAACGTCGTAACTCGTAGGTATATATTTAAAATGTATAACGATTAAATAAATATAATGTCCACAATAATTATTATACGCATTCGAATTCCGTTATATTGTGTTATAACTTATAAGACACGTTAAATTTTCCATTGATACTTGCAGCACGAGTGATGAGTACATTTTATACCTTATTCGGGCCACCAATCGATCGCATATCATATTTCAAACAAACCTCGCGGGGAGCCGTCTGCACTCTGCAACTCTGCAAACTGAATTCAACGTAGTAGTTATGTTTAACATTAAAATATAACCATGTTGTCAGTAGAGCCAAAGGTCGGACAACTAATGAAAATTTATCGACCAAAATGCATGCAAAAAAAATCGGGTTCTGGTCTAATTATATTATAGAGCGAATAGCGGGATGTAAAAATATCAGTTACGGCAGCTTCAACTATTCAACTCAGCAGAGTTTTACATATTATTATAATTATTTGTTCGGACAACATCTGAAACAGTGCAACACTTTATAGATTGATACTTATGGTTATGAATATAAATTATGATAATCACGTTTGATCGATTTTTAAGGTTTTATTCTCAAATTTAAACAGGTACTGAGTAACTGTTTGGGATTAAAAAAAACAATTTCCTTTGAACTCAAATCATCTAGTCTTCTCGAAGCTGTATATTGTGTATTAATTTATTCCCATTTGGAGTATGGCATAATAATTTGGTACTAACTTTGAAAAACAGTTGTCAGCTACAGTGGGTACAGTGCATTGTGCGTTCTTAAGTGAAACATGTAAGCAGGCGGATGCTGTGTGGTTTTGATATAAATAAGGTCATCTTTAGGTTTAGGAAGCCAATAAGTACTAATTTTATATATTCACATTATCCCCTTTCGCGTTTTTAATAGTTTGTATTTCACGGAACCTAAATGGTCTTCAATTCCAACTCAATTACAACTCAAAACCAATTTTTCAATTATTTATTGAAAAATCAATAGTTAAAAAAATTGTCTAAGTGTATTGTGCATGTTTATTTATTTATTACAATGACTTAAAAAACAACAATTTTCAATCAAAACTGTACTTATTTAAATAACAAATATTCTCATAAGACTTGTAGAATCCTCAAAATTGTTCCACGAAATTATGGAACCCTTAGGTCCTGCACTTCTGTGGAACATATTTTGGGAACCACTTTTGTAGATCACGCGGGAACTTAAACATTAGAGTGTTAGAGAACGAACAGAGACAGTTCAGGATTTGGTCTTAAACTCGAAGCATTTATCAAACTCCACCAGAAATGTTCAAATTATACTTTTTTTTGCAATATTCAACCTGTAATCTTTCTAGTTAGGTAATTTAAATATTATGGGAAGTATGTAAGTTTGTAATTAGCATTTCAATAAAATATAAATCATGTTTCACTTTTTCCGTATCTCACAATAATCATATTAACACCCTAACTTGAAAATAGTAATTCGTGAATACGGTTACGACAACAAATTGTAATAATTTATTATGATAGGACTGCATCAAAATACGCATAACTATCTATATCAATCTCTGGCAATAATATTGTATTGTTATTATATAGAGGCGTGCGGCCTTGTCGACGACGTCCACCTATAATGTCGCTAGGTTTTCGTCGATTTTCTAACGCACACCTGTTGCACGCGTGTGGGCATATTCACGATAATTATTACATTACATACGTATAGTATAATGTATATTCAATATTGTATTTAAATAATATTTATATTATATATGATGTCGAATATACGTTTCCCGCGTCACGTCATCGCACCAGCTGCTATAGATACGAACACGCGCGTCTGTCTAACAACGCGGTATATGCTATGTTATTGTTATTTCCAAACAGGTACACGGAGAACACATGTGCGCGTCCCGAGGCCCCCGTGGTCCAACGGTGGGGGGGGAGGGGAGGACGGATGCTGGGGAGGCGCATAACTAATGCGGTGGCGTGCGAACGGTACCTATATTATAATACATAATATAATATAATATAACTTGTGCGGTGGTGACGGTGAGCACGGCGGGAGGAGGAGTGGCGATGGCAGTGTTATATTCTTCTTCTCTGAGACTGTGCGCACCTTTTGACCTCGGAGAGACGGCGGCCGTTCCCGGCAGGACTGCGTATCTTTAGATCTCGATCTGTGTAGTATAATATACATGTATATATACGTGTATATGTGTAATAGTAGGTATATACGACGACGTTGAACCGCGGCGATTCAACATATACCACGGTCGTGGTGGTGGAGGCGACCGCGGCAAGGCAGACGATCGAGGATTGAGGAGAACAACAACCGCGCAGAGCCAGCACCGCGACACAACCCATTATTATTATATTATTTAACAACCGACGCTATACATATATATTTTCATATGGATATAATAGGCACAGCGGACGGGCGATATGACCGCAGGCCGTTTATCGGGTGCCATCGCGAGGAGGCCGTCCGACAAATTGAAATTTCCACCGGAAACTCGCGTCACGCGCTCCGCACTATTTGGCCCGTCGATTGATCGATCGATCGTTGGCTTGTACAATAACTATATGGTAATAATATAAGTATACTACTATGGCGGACCGATCAGCGGCGCGTGACTTGTACGAGAAGAGCGCGGCAAAAGAGGATCGGATGTCGTCACGAAATTTATAATCGATTTCCGTTTGAAATGTTTAAGTGTTTTAACATATACGTCACCCATGATAACACTGTCATGGTTTAAAAAAATTGTGATTGTAGCTCCCGCCAAATAGAAAGTACGTTTTAACTGTTTTAAGGTATAATATATGGTGCAGATTCACACAACGGCCGCCATAATGACAAATCGTCTCAGAGCACTGATAATATAATAATGAATAAATGTAATAATATACAATATTATGTTGTAATATTATAATACTGCGTTTAAATATTTTGTATTATACATACAAGTTGAATAGTTTGACGAAAATGGTTTGGGAATTAATATGTTTATAAAAGTCAAAAATAATACCTGAGTGGTGTGTTCCAGCGGCTTTCAATCGAACATGTGTTTTCTATTTCTCTGGGAATAGCCCCCCGGGGTCAGGCATTGTTGTTTGAGATATTACCTAATAGTTAATACCCCTATATTAATACATTTATACATACGATAGACGATAGCATGTCGTATTTTTAATTTTTTTAATCTGTGAATGATTTTTTTTTTACCTAGATAATGTTATACTATAATTATTAACGGGCATAGCTGAAAACAATTGAATAAGAGCACAATATCTACGAACGTGTCAAAGTTCTATATGATTTAAAATGTCTATAGAGGCTCGTCTTTTTAACGTTCATTAATACATCAAGAACTAATAACATTTTTGAAAATATTTTTATCTTTTCTGAAGTAAAATAAGATTTTTTAAAACAATACAATAGAGGTTTTACTTCTTGTTTTCATTTTAATTTTTTTACTTTTCAATTTTTAAGAATGAATAATAGCAATTGACAATATACATTTTTAATTTCATGTTCCGTATAACTGAATATTTATTGGAGTATTTCAATGTGCTTAATTGAACTCTTTAAGTGGTAAATTAGTTATAACTTATAAGTATTTAAAGTTCAAATGAGTGGAAAAGTGGAAGAACATTTTGAGGGAAACCCCTGTACCTACTATGCAAATCAAAACTTTCGAAATTCAATTAAAATGTTTTCTTAGAATATTAAAGCAAATTGTATGCTGTCATTCAAAAAAAGAAAGAAACTTAAAAATGATAATAATAAAAATTTTTTAAAAATATAATTTATTGATGAGGTATCTTAGTTTTTAAAGATTTAAAATTATGTAAATAAATTATTTTTTAAAAATCTAATGCCTTGAGTTAAACTTAATTAAACTGTTTAATTTGCGCCTAATCTGGGAGTCTAAAATTAGAACAAACTGATAATTATTTATGCTATAATGCGGTTTTATAAAATTCAATACAGTCGAATCTACGGCTACTTATCTTAAATATATGAATTATTAATAAAAGGCCAAGCAGATTTTAATACCCAATTTTTAATACAATATGTTTAAAAAATTAAAACTGGATTGATTTTTAAAATGTAGGATGATCAGCTACCCTCACTAATTATTGTCTAAGCCGATTTTTGTAACATTGCAAACAACTAAAGGTACACGCAATAAGCACATATTACTATTACTATTATAGTATTTTTTTTACCACTCCACTCAACCAAGACTTACACTAGACGTATATACAATATATTAATAATATTTTTATGTAAATATATACTAATATAATATTATAATTTATAATAATTTATGGCGACCTATATCACGGTTACTATTTAAAACAAACTGAAAACGGCCAACTACCAGGGTGGCAACTACGTTATTAAAATATTAACATATACACAAAAACGTATACACATTTATACAAGTCTTTATCTTATAAATACAATATTAAAAGCTAAAGCATGAAATAATAGTACTGACTAATCCGAATAGTTTAGAACAGGCACCTTCAACACGCGGCTCGAGTAACTTTTATCTGCGGTCCTCCAAATATTCATCATAGTATTCAAAATTTTAATTTTTTTTATCTTAATTTGAAATAAATAAAATCGAATCGTGACTATTATACTTTTGTGAATGTAAGGTATGATCATATCTCACGTTGTTCTCAAATGTTATGCTATATATGTATAATGTGGACATTTTAAAGAAATTAAAAGTTTTGCTAAAAAAATGATTAACGTTTTTGTTAGCACTTATCTATGTGAGCAGACTCTTTCAATAGTTAAACAACTGAAAAATAAATTATGTTCTCGATTAAGCAACGAACACTTGAACGCAGTTTCAAATATCAACATCACAATGTGAATCAGCATATTTCATTTGCATATGAAAGCAGATTTAAACGAATTAGCGGAAAAATTCAACATCAAAAATCACATTAGAATATAGAAACTACAATACAACTGATACAATTGATACAACTGTATTTATTTAAAAATATTTATATTATCCTTTTGCACTCAAGAATTAATTAATATAATTTTTTTTTAAATTTTTAAGTTATTTCTCTACTTGTAATGTGAAATGCATAATATGAATGTAGCTATCCATAAAATATATATTAGTATTATATGTTAAAATTGTATTTTTAATGACGTTTATTTTAATTTTGTTTCGGCCCTCAATGAAAATCTGATAAAAAATATTTCTCAAGTAAATAAAAAGGTTGCTGACTCCAGGACTTTTAAATAATACGTACAAATTAAATACGACATTGTCATACCAACAAGATACCCGCTATTAGTTGTAAAAATTATTATGGCGCATAAGCCAAATTAGGTGAGCGGGAGGAGACTAGGATCTGACATTTTAATTGAGGGGTATCAGTTACATGGACCTATTTTTAAAATATAATTAAAAACATTAATTTTTTTAATATGTTTGTGTTTGCAGGTGTGACCCCTACAATGTCTACTATCGAGATGAACATGAGCTAATGACAATTCATTAATAGAATGAGTTACAACAATGTTTTAAGATGCAAAAGATTGTTCATGTTGTCAAAGGTATGATAAAGTGAATTGGAATACATTTTTTTAGCCCCCTACAGAAAAAAAATTGAAATTGCACCTATGGTACGGTGCATGATCAATGGTATTTAATAATTTATTATTTATTATGTATTATATTTATATAACATACTACATTCAGAGATATAGGTAAAATTAGAGAATTATAGAAGCTTAGGATGAATAAAAGGTTTAGATCACGAGTAATGTGGTACCTACTATACCAACCTATTATAGCTGAGCAGATAATTTTTTTTCGTTTCAAAAGCATTATAATTTATAAGTACTTACAGGGTTTATATAAAAACAATTTAGCTATATTGTTTGGATAAATATAACACGCTCCCACGTATCTTTAAAGTTTCTTAAAAACGTGTTTTTCATTAAATTGTTTTTTTAAATATTTTTATATTATGTAATACAACATAAGCTGTAGACTTTTTTAATTATAAAAATAAATTGACTTATCAAAAATGTATTAAACTTAACTCCTGGACCCTGGTTAGGTACTTATTACTGACTGTGGAACTTCGTATTTACCAGTTCCCAATTGTCTACTTCTATGGGTATTGTTATATACACCAAGACATACGTTAAACTTGTATCAGTAAAACGATTTTAAAGTTAAAATAATATGTGACCATTATTAGGTATATAGGTACTGCACTGTAAAGCACTGTATTTAGAATCTTCGGAAACTTGGTCAATGGAGCAGGTTGAATAGCAAGTATAACAAGTAATTAGGTAGGTATAATGTTATATTTTCACAAATTGGATAGAATTTATTCAGAGCATCGTAGATATGCATCTCTCCCGAAGGTAATCTACATGATACGAGTATGATAATGTACTTTGTAATCACATTTCTAAGTGTCATCGAGCAAAGTATATTTTTCTTTTTTATTCGATCCGGTGGTCGACAGATGTACTTATAAGTGATAATGTATCGATAAATACAAATTAAATTGGTAAATAATAGGGACGTACTACCACGAGTTCGACAGAGTGAATGAGTGGTTTCTTGTCGAGAATATTTGAACTAGCCTAAGTTTGGACATAACGACAACACACAGATGTATAATCGATAGTTTAGTACTCATCAAATTTGAATATCATGCATTTTAAAATACAATGATTATAAAGTGAGATTATCTGTATTTTGGGCGTGTTAACTTATAACATAAAATATCAATACATAGAAATAAACTTCTCTCCCTAGTCCCTCTCTTTCTCTCTCTTTTTCAAATGCACAGACACACACGAAATTAAACCACATCATCGTTCTGGAAAGCTATTGGATCTGAACAAAAACAATATTATTATAATATTATGAAACATGAATTAATAATATTAAATTTTTTGACAAATGCATAAATAAAGATATTCAAATGTATACAAATATAAAACAATTGTAATTGTATTACAAAATGCATTTGCGCGATGCAGTTTGTAGTTTAGAAATCTTCTCAAATATAAATATAAAAAATAGGTGTAATCAGTAAGCCTACAACTAATAAATTACCTAACTATTTGAATGGAAACTGTTAGATGTAAATGAATTTTATAAATATTTTACCGTACGAAAAAATAAAAATAAATTATTGTATTTAACTAAAATTATAATATTACTGCTGTCGTTGATATCGGTCAGTTGTCAGTATTAATTAAAATATCGAAAATATATACACGTTTCTATTATGTTCTCCTTTTATATTGTTATTACAAATGACAATATGTCATTAGAATTTTTGACAAGATAAATAAGATTATTTGAATAATTGCATTAATAAATAAAATGTATCAAAACGTATAAAAATTTAGGTATTTTAGTTGTAAAATATAAGAGGCCGTTGACCTCTTCGAATGTAATTGTTTGCATCCATAATAAGTGTCATTAAATTGTTTACATTTTTTAATACATTGAAGCGGTCCATATTGCTTCAATGTAGGTATGTATGATCATATTTTTTTCATTAATTTATGTTCATTGATATAACTTAAGTTGGCACATTTATATACGTTTTTAAGCTTAAGCCATCTACTTCGAGAATACATCTAATTAATTATTCGTTACTTAATAAACTAATTGTGAGTAGATGTTCAGGTTAATTAACCTGACGATTATAAACTGCAGTCTTCAATGTATGTTCCTACACTTTATAATTATCTCTACATTTTTATTTGCTTTTTTTAATACTTTTGCCTGCGGATACCCATGTTTCCATCCCAAATTTTTTTTCATTAATTTCATTCAATTGATTTTTTAATATAAATATTTTAAACTTTGACACGCTATCTTGAGTAGCACGGCTCTTAATAATCGTTCTTTAATAAGCTAAATTTACTATTGTGACTTGTGAATAATTTTTTGAGTGTACGAATCTGGATTTTGTAAGCTGCAGTTTTTAATGTATGTTCCTATACTTTATAATTTTCTGTAAATTGTTTTTCGATTCTAAAATGCATTTGCCTGCGGGTGCCCACGCCCCCTTACAATTTTTGTTGTTGTTAAACTAGTTGATATTTTCTTGTAAGTACATAATATTTTAAACTTTGAACACCAAGTTCTCTAACAATCATTCTTTAATGAATTAATCATTGTGAATAGTGTTTTTCTATCAAAGAGTCTGCAGATTGTAGTCTTCTGTCTTTTTAGTAGTTTAGTGTATGGTTCTATACTATAATTTTTCCAACATTTTTTTTTGAAAAAATAATTTCTAAAATGCATTTACTTGCGGACCCCAGTGTCCCCCTCTTCTTTTTTTCATTATTTTATTCGTTGATTTGCTTGTAACAATATTCAAATCTTTTTTTTTACGTCTAGAATGCATTTTCCCGAGAGCGTCCGTGCTCCACATTTATTTTTTATTTTTCATTCATTTAACTCAATTGATTTTTTATAATAAATATTTTAAACTATGTCACGGTATCTCGAAGAGACTCCGGAATAACCGTTCTCAAATTTTCATTTGCACATACTTTATAGTTTAACCTGAATTTAACTTAAGTTGCTCTTTGCATAGATATATCTTTTAAACTTTGCCCAGCTCTCTCAGGAATGAAAATAATAAATTATAAAATTAACAACACAATAATTTTTTTTGATATTTAATTTTCGTTTGCCCCTAAAATATTTTTTAATTTTTTACACAACCTTAATAAAGTCCTGTTTGAAGCGCTTGATAAAATGTCGGTGAATAACTCAGTTAAAATGTCCTATCGAAGAGACCAAATTGATTTACACCACCAAAGGAAGTGTATAAGGACCTTATCTTCTAAGTCCATGGTCGTGAGTCCTTTTCCTGATTGGGCAGTGTTAACTACTGTGATAACTATTTGATACATAATTCAAAATAATAAGATAATAAAAGTATCAAATAACATTATATTAAATTTGTTTTTATCCTAGAATCACTACTATACGAATATTTACGTATTTTAAATGAGAATCAAACCATTAAAAATTCAGCGTTACGAAATATATTTTATTTATGGGTCATTATTAAAATATCAGCGTAAAACAAAAATGTTGTCTGGTGTTCAATTTATTACGATATCGAACAGAAGTATGTTTTATTAGTAATTGGATTTGAATTTCAATTAAAATTTCGTTTAGTGTATTATAAATCTTAATATGTTTTTAGATTTATGTAGCGTTCAATCAAATTCAGTAAATAAATGTTTATTTTAATTATGCACTTATTAGTTATCACTGGCTGTAGGTTTATATTTTTTAAATTAAAACGCGTATATCATATACGATTAGTATGATTATTTATTTTATGCATGTGAATCGTTCGAATGCAACTACATAATCGAGTCAATAACAAAGTTATTATTTATTACTAATAATTTGATACCTGCCAACATTATATCTTACTGACCTATAACATATATTTTGACTTAGGGGTCATTGAAACCGTAAATAAATCACGAGGGTTACCAACGATGTAGGTAGGAATATGTTAATGTTTTAAGTGTGTAATATTTTAACACTTAGGTAGCGACACAAATGTGTACATTTTCCATGACGGAAGTAAAGTAAAAACATGTATTTTGTTGTCATTATTTAATTTTAATTATTATGACTTATTTATTATTGTTATAAAATAAATTAGAATATCTTATTCAATTATTTAAGCACGACTACCGGACTCGAATTAATTCATATGTCATGTTGAATAATTTCAACATTATTATTTATGTGCGTGTATAGGTAACTCCTATATGAATCAATGATTAGAACTAAAACTTCGTCGGAACCTTATTTAAATATTTTAGAAGCTGGAACCGATATTTTTGGTGCTAACGGCCATAGTTGTCAATACTTAAGTTGAAAAAAAAATATCTTATGTGTAACATTGGTCTATGTATTTACTGTTAGTAATGTAAACACCTGTTGTAGATATAATGTGCATAATATACACTATAATAGATATTTACTATTTCACCATTAAATATATCATGCTGTCATGTTACTGTACGGTAAGTCCCTTAAAGTGGATTAATTTTTTTCCTCTTTTGATTATTATGTTTAAAAAGCATGTAAGTTTAATTAAACACACAAAAAGTTAAAAAAAAATAGAAGTTCAGTAAAAACAGATTCAGAGTTAAAAAATAAATAAAAAATAATACACTTTGGAAACCATAAATCGTTGCTTTTTTGCAGGTGAGCTAGCTAATTTAAGGTCAAAAACATTTTATCTATGTGATTCTCGAAAAGTTGGTGTACTTGGATATCTTAGTCGTCAGTGGCTTAGCATGGCAGATTTCAGTCTACCGAATTACATCCCTCGCTCGAGGCTTGTGAGGCACGAGGCTTGGGGGCGCCGGAGCACGAGCCGGGTCCAAGGACGAGGATTGCATTCACCTTGCAAGACTGAAATTGGTTTTCCTGCACATGGTCATGCGAGCCTCGGGTACTATTTTTGGTCACACCTTTGCTTCCTCCAAAAACGCCTGTATCGATCATGCGGTAATCTATAATTCAATGAACTGTTTTTGTCTTTCTTGTACATCTAGATTCGCCAAATTGTTTCAGAGAATAACACTTAACCACTGGCTATTATTTGATATAACAGTTTTACACAAAACGTATCGATACGTTATCCTATATTAATTTGATGTTGACAATAACTTTTCCGACCTTTGAGTAGCGGTTGATTTCCACTTTTCCAACCACTGGGTGGTTAAAAGCATAAACTGTTTACGGGAAAAGGAAATTTTGCGATGCTTCAACCGGCATTGATAATTTAAACGTTCAATACAGATGTAACAAAAAATATTGTCAATTGTATGAGAAGTTATTCCTATTGTTTTATGATAATTTTCCACCACGCATCCAAGCGATAGATATTGCCTTGCATTTGCCCCTTAAAAAATAGCCGCTAAATAAATATAATGCGCGTACATATTATAATATAATAATGTAAAATATTATAATTGTGATGAGCGATTTTTTTTCGCCTATGCACCACACATTTTGCGTTATTACCACAGATCTTAATATTTTGTACTCCGTTTCCAACGCACTTACATTTTTAATAATAATACTGTGTGGGTATACCGCGGCAGCTATATTACTATTTTATAATATGCGTACCTACCACGCGTGTTTATCGTAATTGCGTTGTTTAAATAAAATGATTAATAACCGAAATCATAACGTGTTAATAATAATATAGGCCGTATACCTCCTAATAACAGTATACGTGCACATACGACGTACCTGTCTATAATATATAACAAACGCCGACCGGGAGTTTTTCTAACGTGTTTAAAATCTTTCGGCCGCGGTTGATGACTTGCCATTTCGGTGTCGGTCTTCGGTCAATTTACCTGCCGGCTTGTATATAATAATAATAATAATAATAATAATAATACGAAGGAGAAAAATATTAATAATAGTATTATATTGTATTGCGCGTCTCGGCCCGTATTCCATTTGTTGGCCACGCCGCCTGGCTTAATTTCCACCCATCGATTATCGGTTATTAAATAATTAATAATTAAATTTCGTAATATTATACTAACGTATATCTCCATACACGCGTATAATAATATGTGCATATTACATTATATTATTATTATTTTTATCGTGTATAGTGTATCCAGCTCGCGTATATACACTGCGTGAACTCGCGACACGGATCCCGATGAGATATGCGGTAGTCTATCATTAGCGTGCGGTAATTATACATTTTTTTATTTTATATTCAATATTAATAAAAATAATAAAGAATCATATCGGCAAGGAGAAAGAAAATAAAAACATTACGGAAGCTCCCGAGCTGGATGCCACTGAAACGGTTTAATAGCTTTATCACGAGGCGACCCCCGGGAATGCAATTAAAACAACACGTAACACGCGCAAGAGGTGTACGACAGGGAGGGACAAATAATAATAATATTAATATAAAAACGGTTTTCTATTCCAATCAACACGAGAAGCCGTTTACGTGACCCAAACGGGTTATCTAAACACCGATGGTTTTTTTTTTTTAATGATTTACAACTGAAGTTTTTGACCGATTCACACAACCCGTAAAAATACCAACAAATTAATCGCTTCTTGTATACAGAATATACGTCCTTGCGATATAGCTACGCTGCTGTGTATGTAATATTGTTATGTATTATTCTATATCAGAAATATTTGATAAACGCCAAGATCCTGTTACTGTACGATGTATATACCAATTTTATTCATAGGTACCTACTATCTACTATAGATCGTGAAAATCAATTTAAATTTTTGTTATCTACTCGTTTTCTAAATACCTACGTTAAGATAGGGATTTTAATTTTATAACGTAGATGGAATGGAACGTATTAATTACAATAAATACGTATTCAGAAAGTCGAATGACAGCCATACATTATCGTTTAAAATGGTATCTAATTAAGTTGTAATAAAACCAAATGACCTTGAGTTAAAAAGAAAATAATAAACAATACTAAATAGACTAAGAATTGGGCACATCAGAATAACCTATTTGTTACACTGTCAAACGTCTATCGACAAAATGTCGCAGAATACAAAAACCCATCATCATCACCTTATTTTCAGTGCTGAGACCTAAGTCTGAAAACAATCAGAACTTCATGTTGTTACTAAGAATAACCTATAGTCAAACATAATCTTATTTAAAAAAGGAAAAAAATAATTTGAACTTTGATCGAAATTGTACGAAACTAATAGTAATGGCCCTTTCCGCCGAAGTTAACTTCATATAATTCCTTAAATCGTAAAATACTTAAAATATCATATTATTTCTTCTAACCTGAATTGTTAAAACGCGTTGGGTTTAAAACAATTTAAGGACACATTTATTTGTATTATACAGCTGAACATTTGAATTATAGATATATATTATAAAATAATAAATAATATTTTACTTAAATACATGTAAATAAGCTCTATTGTAAGTGATTTTATCATAATAACTCTTGATTTGTCGGACGTCAATGTCAATGTCGAGATTTTTTGGATTATTATACCTCTCGACCTTTGGGCGTTGTTAAATCTACCATGTACGGCGTGAATTGCATGTTAACATTAAGTAGGTACCTAAATTATTAACGAAAAGTTCGAATTTAACTATATAGCTGCAGTCGCCACCCACAAATCGGTATACTATAAAATAAACAAATAATAATAAATATCAGATGTATTATTTCAAATAGTATACAGTTTCAATTTAACTCGATAACAACCAAATGTATAGAGTTCTTGATAGGTATATACTTTCTTAAAGACAGATCCACTTTGAAGACTTACAGATGTTGGAATTTAGAATTTTCTCAAGTCAAAATCAAAATATGAACTTAAACACACACAGTATCGAAATATTTATATTGGACATTGTAAACTTCAATAATTACTGGGAAAACAGTGAACAATAGTTAATTCCTCAAATCTTGTATAAAGTAAATAGGAATGAAGTAGATAATTTATTATTATAATTAAAAATTAATAGTTGTTTACACCATTCTTCCTTTAAATTTCCGCAACAAGAAGATCCTCGTTTATAACCTCAATGTTATCTTATAATTATAAAAAAAGAATATAAAGTTATATAGTTTGCGTTGTGTGTTACAAAAAGGCAGACAGACAGCCAAATGTATTTGCCTGTGTTTCATACAATATTACATTTATTCAAGTTCGTATACAAATTACAGTATAGGAATTTGAAATTTAAATACTTTTCGTTGGTGATACGTAACAACAATAAATGAAAAAAATAAAAATGAAAATAAAATCACTTTCTGATTGCAAAAGAGTCAATTTTTCAAAGCTGTGCGGGAACCCTAGAACAGACGACAAAAAATTATCCGCTGGTCATTATCTATTCTAAATTTCAAGTTCATACGTTTTGTCGTTTTCGATAAATACCAATGAGTGAATGGTATTCGGGTTATAACTTATAATATATTTACCTAGATATACACATTTTTTAGCTCTCATTTTGAGTAAGTATATTATAGAATATTATTAATTATTATTGATAGAAATTTTCAGCACTGTGTGTTCCCATATCTTTGTTATAATTTGAGTCGATGCAATTATTGTATCAAATGAATTTATGAAACTTAGAAAAGAGCTAATGTCATGAATAGGCGGGTAGCATAAACAACGAATAATTATTTAATGAATCAAAAGAGAGCTAATGAGCTAATAATTTCATGATTTTTACTTTCTTGATTTTTAATCAATTGAAAAGAAAAAAAGTCTGAATTTTGAAAATTTCAAAAATTTGTGTTAAATAGGAAAATAATAAAAATTTCACTCAGTAATAATGAGTAGGTGGGTAATTAAGCTAGCTTTAATACAAAATATTAATGATAGAGATACGACATCACACCCAAGCGGGATAACGATTTGAATCCACAACAACGTCAGCTTGAACAGTCACAAAATTTCTATTTTAACTTTTATCCTAAACTATGTAAGCTAGAAAGTTGATTGATAACTCATTAAAAAGGAACTATCGAGTAAATACAAAATGTGAAATTTAAAATTTAAAAAAAAAAATTTAATTTTTCACAATTAAAAAAAAAATTATTACTTATATTTCTCTAAATTTTTATTTAGATTTCTGAAAAACGGATTTTTCTATTTAAGGTCTGTTAGATTCACATTTTCTAGGAGAAGTCCAGTGAAGATTTTCAAAATTCTATTTTCAATCGTTAATTCATTACGAAGCTTTAAAGCTGAAAAACATAAAAAAACGTCTAATAAAATGTGTTTTAATCTTTTTAAAGCTCTGTAGTGAATTAACTATTAAAGATGAAGTTCAGAAAATCTTCACTACACTTTTCCAAGCCAATGCGAATTAAACAAGACAAAAACAATAAAAACTGCCCTCGGGTTTCGGAGATCCATCTCGCTAAATACAATTTTTTTTTTCAGTGGTCAAACGAAAACTTACAAATCATCATTTACCGTTTTTTTAAAAATAATTCCGAGTGGTTAAACTTCTAAAATATCAGTTATTAAAATATTCATATTAGGTACACTATTCGTTATCAAGTTTAATAAATGGTAATTTAATAAATTGAAACAAGTAAAATGACTTTAATACGCCTCTTAAATTCAAACCAGTTATATTGAACCTACTATATTCAACTGTAATTTAATAGCTACTCAATAAATTATTTTGAAATTAATAATTTCCTCTAAGTACAATTTTGGTTTATTCATAAACCAATAAAAGACAAACATATTACATATAATTAATACATTTCTAAAAACGAAAAGTCAAGAAAGTTTACATGCCGATTTCTGACTCACCAAGCGTTTTTATTTCGCGATGAATATAATTTATTCCTAATAAGTAATTTTTAGATTAATTTTAAAATGTTTAATATATGCAATAGATTATTATTTTCTATTCTTATTTTATTATTGTTTCTTTTATAGACAATTTAAGTTATTTCTAATTATCCGTTATTCGTTTTAATAATGCATACATTTTTACTGTATAATTATAACGACAATATATAATTTCTGATTTGTCATGCTGAATTATTTTGAAAGAATATTCTGGTAATACTACAAGTGGTTTAATTAATGCTGGATTATACAGTACATAAAATTATAACCATAGCAACGAAAAAAATAGTTTCAAATGATCGTGTGGCATTAATAATATCAGGAACAAGTAAAACTAATCTGCACCTATTTACAACTATTTTTAGTTGTATAAAATTTAAGTATTATATTAATTTGAAATTGATTCAACAGTATAATGTTATATAATTATATCATTATTGGTGTTACAAGTTTACAAGTTTGTAAATTGTAGGCGTAAAATTAGGACGAGAGCAAGGACAATAACTGGCAGCATTTAATTTTCATATCTTGTTCACGAAAAATTAAGTGCGAAACGAATTACAAAATACTATGTGTAGTTAATGGTTTCTCAAAACCGCAGTTGAGTGGTATTGTTTTTGCCTTTATTCTATTCGTCAGTTAACGTTTATTTCTTTTTCCCCTCCGGCAAGATTCTGAAACAAAATAACGTTTATGTTATGTAATTTAGTGGCACGATTTTGATGTATACCTCTTAATGGTTCAATCACAATCGCGTCTAGTCACTTTTCAACGGAATACTTATAATATATGTGTAGTCAATTGAGTGAGTAAATGAGTTATTAATTTTTTTTTTGTGTGCGTTCATTGATCTACATAACATATTATCTATAATTTAACATACCTAGTATATTACATTATGTATCTTATAACTTACATTGAGTTACATCGTAAATATTATAACATATTAGTATAATAATGACGTGTTTTCGACATTTGTTTTATGATTTACTATGAGTTTGCTTACAATAGAAAGTATATTATGTTAATGATATTATATTATTTTTAAGCACATTAATATTTATAAAAAGTTTTGCGATTAGCACAACTATATCTAATACTTTCATGGTAATTTATAATTTGTATACTATTATATAGAATACTCGATTTAAAATTGTTCGTTTTTACTTTGACTTTATGATAAATATTACTTATGTATTATAAGTATTACTTATACATATTTTGGAAAAAACTCATCATTTGTAGTATATTTATTTATACCATATTTCTATAAGGATTATCACTAAATCGATTAGATACCTACTGAGTATGGTATTAGGTCACACGAGAACAATTTAAATAAATTATCGATGAACGATTAATTATTCATAACAATTCAATTTTAATTCAAATATTCAAAATATATTCATTATTATTGCAGCATATGAATAGAAAACTGGTAGAAAAAATCTCGCAGCTTAAGCAATACCATTATTTATAATGTAACAATAACTCATTTATTTTGTTTGGTTAAAAAATCACTAGAAATTAATCTTGATTTCAATTTAAATGATGTAAAGTAGTTGAATAAATTTTTGTTCACAAAGTATTGTTTTATTATTTTTTTTTATAAAAATAAAATTATTAAACTGTCAAGGTACTTTTCAGTTATCATATAAATGTACTTATAGGTATAATCAGGTAATGTCAAATGATAAATTTGTACTCACAGTATAACCCATGTCGTCAAAATTTGAACTTAGGCGAATACAATTATTGAAGGAAAAAAAGACAAATATTGGTAAATGTATTTGGATTTAATTAATCAATAAATCTAAAAAAAGAAATTACATAGTAATAACATTATGAAAAATTTGTTACCGATTATGTAAAAAAAAAATACTATACAAAATTTGAGTATGTTTGATGGATTCGTTTATTGGACAAAAAACAAAAACAAGTTTTAAAAGGATATGACGTCTATTGTGAATATGCGCGGAGTGACCAATTCATAAACATAATTGTCATCAAATGAGGGGGTCAATGTGATGTATACGTCAAATATTGCTCATCGAAATAGTATTTTAATATTTTTCTATTGGATTCTCCACAAAATTGCCTACACAAAACCCCTCGAAAAATGGACAAATGTTCATAATCGCTAGTTTATAGTTATAATTTATAACAATAATATTTTAACTGATTCTATCTAAGAAGAAATGTCGCGTACTCGCTTGTCAACCGGAAGAGACTCGTCGGGTCGTCAGGGCTGACCCGCGACACCTAAGACTTGAGCAGTGACTACTCATGACGATGATAGGTCATTATTTATTATCTACTAAGATCCACGTCGACGGCGAAAAGCGTCAAATGAATCATCGTTCGCGCGCAAACTGTTGACCTTGGGGAATGCAAAAATACCGAGAGACAAGAAAAAAAATCCGCAGGCAAAGCGCATATTATTATGAACGTTAACCGAAAAAAAATCAGCACGCGTGCCTGACTCGGCGGTGCACGCATAATAATATTTTGTTTTAATCTCTTGAATGAGGCGCGACGGCGGTGGGGACAACCGATGAATGAACCGGGACAAGCGGTCCAACTGGTTCCGGACCGGGCGCGACAACAGGAAATAGTGTGTACCTACTGGCCGCGGCTGACGTCGCTGCCGCCGTGCACTGTATATTATAATAATATAGTGTAATGGCTAGAAACACGAATCGCAGAGGCGGAGAAGTTTATCATTATTATTACACTATCGTGTTGTGGTCGACGTGAGATGGGGTCAACCTCGCCGAATCAATGGGATATGATATTGTTGTTATGTACCTACAAAAAATATCACGTCTATGGCACACCGACGACGGACCACCGTTCGACGGGCCGTACTTTTTCGTTGGAGACCGATCTACCTTAAATGTGGTTATAATGGGTCTGATGATGCATGTAGACGCAGATTAGGAACACGATTTAAACGAACAATGTACAATTTTAAAAATATTTTCTGACACGATTTCCAGCTCATAATGTGCTACGGCTACCCCATAAAGTTTGTGATGCAAATCGCCATAATATTATCTATTTTCAGGTATACAAAATACAACCCTTTGGAACTATTTACCACTTCCACTTTCACTAGAGTACTAGACCATCTCTTCTAGTAACTACTTAGCTCTTAAAATGAACAAATTGTGTTATTCATTTATTATAAAAATAGATTATTTTTGTTACACAGTGTACCTAGTCGTGTTTTGATATTTGAAGTCAAACATGTGATATCGTGGTACACATGATTTGTTTGCTGAGAACTTCAAAGATCGTTGAACAAAAAATGGGCTATACATTCGTATTTTTTATCAAGTTTTACTTAACTACTCTGTTAATTTTACACATCTTATAATTTATTTGGTAGTTTTAAAACAATTGTTGATTATCTATATTATATACTATTCTAAAGAGCCATATAATTATGTCGTCAATATTGTATTTGCAGATTGAATAATATCATTTTCTCAATAACAAATAACTCTAATCTATAAATAAGCATAATTAGGTCAATGAAATTAAAAAAAAGTAATTTCAATATTAAAAAAAGCTAATTTTAAAGGTATTAAACAAGTTTCACAAGACATCAAGTTTCAATCAAATCTGAATCGAAAGCTATAAAATCCAAATAATTATCATAATGCATTAAATATTGCGAATTAAATTAAATGATAAAAAATAATAATAATTACGTTGGCTTCTTACTTCCGATTATTTGGATTAACTGAACGGATTAAAGTTATGTAGGAAATGTAAGTTATAATTAATATATAAAAAATATAAATAGTACAATAGTCGCCTATTTATACTGACTGTTCTCGGAAAATTATTGAAACCAATAAAATTGTGTCGATAAAATACACAACAGTTCAAAACCTGATTTCCAATGGTCCGAGTTACTCTACGAAAAAATGTAGGTACCTGCATGTAACCATAATTTTCAATATAAGTTTAAAATTTTTGAGATTATAATAATGATTGATTTAACATAAAAATAGTAATTTAAAAGCGTTATCAGGTATATAATATTATGCGTAAAACGTAAATACATAGTCTTGTTCGTACGGAGCCAACACGGCCGGTACTTACCGAACTCCAACGTACACCATACCTTACCTACGCCATATCAAGTGTCTAAGATCTGGATTATATTATTATTTTGAAATACATATTTTGTTAAGCTCAAGACCATATCATATCATTATCTAATCTCGACTCACATCGATATATTATAATAATTATAATTATTATTATGACTTTATAATATATATAATAAACAACAACAACAACAACAACAACAGCACTCTATCTTTGATGTATCGAAAATGGCACACGACTATCGGTATAGGTTCCGTGTATATACACTTAAGCATCATATAATATATATTGTACACGTTTATATAAGCAATTTTTTTATTTTTTATTATTCCTCGCGACGTTTGAACGTTCCTGCACCAACGTTTATATGCATAATATCCGTCGACCGCACACTGTATATTTAGTGACGGTGCGTTTCTCCGGATGTATATCTACCGATCATCTCCCCGATCGGATCCCGCAAATTGATCGTGTGCCCTCCAGATACCGCGTACTGTAACCCGATCCGGCGGCGCATATAGGTACTCGGGTGTGTGTTAAATTAATTATTATTCAGACCGTATACATATATTATTCGTATACATGTACGCGTCGATTCACCGCGCCGATAACGATAAAATAAAATTAAAAACTAAAATAATAAAATAATGATAATTTTCATCGCGGCGGAAAATTGTTAATGCAGCGTTTTCTCCGCGAACGCGGTTGGCCGCCAGAGGCTTTGGAATAAAATATCATATACATAATATATCCCGGTCGTTTAGCATTTCGTTAAAATTAATAATGGAACGCAGCAGCCGCGCCTTTCCGACCGTATAATATAATATATAATATAGGTATACATGTAAATATATTTCAATATAATAGTCGCGCACATTTGGTCGCGTACACTCCGCCTGGACGGACGACGATTTATTATATATTGGGTTTTTATACACATTTATTTCGAACAAAGTTTGGACCGAGACTCTGCAGGTTTTCGATCCGAATATATCCGACGGTCTTCGGGTCTTGTGAACCACAAGTCGATAGCACAATGGACAATTACGTTCATCTAGATAATAACAATATTATATTATTATTATGAGTTATACGGGATGTGTATTATGAAAGTATATTAAATGCGTGTTACCGCCAGCCAAGACAATGGTCAACGGGACAATCCTACTCATACGCACGCACACCCATTAAGTGCATACGTAGTACAAACATTTTTCGGTCCATTCGACGTAATATTATCATAGAAATAATAATATTATAATATCGTCCTCGCAGTTTGAACGAGAAACACGAGTATATGGTACATCAAGGACCACGGCATGCTTCGGTTTTCGTTAGAAACCAATAACCGATTTGAATAAAACAAAATAAATACTATGCACAAAGTTATACTATTAGGCAAGTGTGAATTGACGCTAATGATTCGATTATTGTAATATAATGTCTTGTCGGAGAGCGTTTTCTCTATTAAAACAACCGTTCGATTTATATAGTAGGAAGTACCCGCCGGTATTGAAAGTCGGTTGTAAATTATTGTTTTGTATATATAAGACTATTCAAAGCATATGGCGCGTAGACGCATTTTATGGACGTTTCAACAGTCTTCCTACGTATTTCGCGTCGGAATACTGCAGTAGACCGGGTGCGGTCGGGACGGTCTGAAGACACAGCTATATAATATATTGACCGCGTAAACTTCACAGTAGGTACACCACATAAAGACATTTCGAGTAAGACGGATTGTTAATATCTATAGAGGTATACGATTTTCTCGTAATGTATATTTTGCTCTGAAAACATTACAATCGAAACGACAAGGACTAAAGAGTGAAAATTCGCCGTTTGTCAGGAAATCCGATCGTGTCTATATTTCTACACGAATTAAATATCAACGTAATCATTGTAGTAAAATAAATGTATGCGTGTAATAATTATTTGTAGAACTACATATATCATAGTTCAAAAGTCAAACAACAGGTGGAGAACAGAAATTCGTGTGGAAATCGCAGTATCGTCGTTTATAGTTAGGTACATTAAAATCATATATATATATATGCAATATACATACGATATAGCCTATAGGTACCACTGTACCTGAAAATCTATTAAAAACCGATATAAAGTTATTCTTATGACGGCTAATCCCAGTATTAACCGGTTTCAAAAAGAGAAAAAAATTTGACGTTTCGCTTTTAGTTCATTCATAATTTTAAACACACGTGCACATTCGACCGGCGATTGGGCTATTACTACAACGTATAATATATTATCCGAATGAACCTAATGATATAGTGATATACGCGACATGGACGGCGGTCGTTTCTTTTACTCGATATCACCTACATACTGTAACACATTATTATATGTAGCCATGTAGGCACTATTAGCACGCGTATCGGAAATCGCCCACGTGACTCTCCTGGCCAACGATCTCGGCTGGTGCACAGGTGCACTGCGTCTGCCTGAGACTCGTCCGCGAAGAGGCGCCTCCTATCCTGTCCCGTCTCCTCTCTGACTGGTGGAACAATTAATATTGGAATACATTACTATTTCTTTTTTTAACTATCCTTTATTTTCGTATTTATATTGGTGTCAACGCTGTCGGTGATATTAAGACTAATTGTTTTCAATTTCAACAATCTAACCTTAAATCAATATACAAATAAGAGTATACATATTGCTAACTAAAATAAAAGCTCATGAATAGCTAAAAATTATGATGTTTGAAGTATGTAAATCATGTAATATGTCTTCAACGATGACTAGAAGGAAATCTGAGTCTAGTCTAAAACAAGGGATACCAAATGCATAGATATTTGTTTATGAATTTGGTGTTCTGAATTTATATTAAATACCAATTGTTACTATATTGGTATATTCAGGAGTGTTATTTGGAGTAAAATCATAGGGTAACGAGTATCTTGAATATATCTTTAATTCAATTGTACGTGGTTGAATGAACCCTCGGAACAGTTGGTAGATAAAATAATAAAATTGGTGGGGTGGCAATTATTACCCCTCGATACCCCGTAACCCTTAATAACGCCTATGGCTATATAAATATAATGTATTATGGTATTGTTATGTTAGTGTATTTAGCAGTAGCATAACTTAAAATATTAATTTAAACACGAAATCTAGATGGTAAGAAAATGATTATAATTATTAACAGTTATTAAAAAATATTTAGTTTGCATTTAAAATTTAATCTTTACTAATGAGTAAAGTGTAAATAGATTAGGTAAAATCAAACGATTACAAGATATTTTAATATTAATTAATTATTAACTTTTGTTGTTTTTAATTTATGATTAATAATAACTTTAATTTTTTTTTATTTCGGTCGAATATCTATAGGCACCCCTTAACAATAGGTTATGGACTTAAAATACTTTTGAATTCATTACTAGTTACCAGGAAAGCGGCTGGAGGTTAACACATTGACACTGGTTACTAATTATAAATAATCCTTTATAAATTACTGTACTTTTAACTTTCTGCTACAAAATACAGTTGTATACCTTTTACACTAAGATAACTATAATATAAACTCTTATCTTCTTAAATAGCCAAAATCAAAACTACCTAATATAATACAGAAGGCAGATACCTAATAATAAATATTATTATTTATTATAAATTACGATAATGATACTAATTTATTTTTTACTAATCTTTAAAATGTTGAACAGTAGCACTTTAGCAGTGGTGACTAGTGTGGTTCATTGCAGTAGCCGGAATACTAATATTTTACCCCCTCACCAAACCGTAATGATAAAATAATGTTTCTTGTGTAAGTGCATTATTATGGCCGACGATGATAAGAACGCAAAAAATAGGATTCTGGCATATTTCGTTTGTGCTCCATATCACCAAGACGGTACGAATTACACATTTGTATTGGCAAGTGGCTAATTATGTGCAATTCACATAATTGATGGTGCCACAACGGCCTTATGCCCGTGCAAGAAGTCTACTTTTCACAAAAAAATAAATTACAATCATATTGATAAAAACAACTGTTGACTTGTTAATAATCTTGCTAATATTGAACCAACAAGATTTTTTTATGAATTTTCCAATACTTGTTGCAACTTCCTTACATACCTAAACGAATATTGTTGGATTTATCAATCGTTTAAAATTCAGTACGTATCCGATAGTTTTGTTTTCTGATAATTGTCAGTTATGACTTATGTCTATTAAACGACTTACAAAATATAATGTTTCAATTTCAGTTCTTCGTAAAACATTTTCTTTATACCTATTTAATATTTTGGATGGCATACGATGCCTTTTGCCACGAACGGCCACTGGTGGAATACTAGAACCGATGAATGCCAGTGGGTACCATGTGCCCAATCACCCAAGTAATACAGTCTACTCTGTAATATACTGTATAGGTAGATAGAACTGGTCACCCGTACACCTTTGGCATAAAATAGGTAAGATGACGAAATACATGAACATAATATATTATATAGGAGCCACTATCCGGCCCTTCGTCCGTATATATGTACCAATAATCCATATGGATCGTTAAGTGTTAACTCCTCCCTGTAGCACATAATAATATGTACTTGCAAAATTGGTTATTATTTCATATTTGCGCAATACAGCTGTAATCATATTATATTTCTTACTGCTTTTCTCTTTCTTAAAATGTTTATTCTTAACCACTATACTCTAAACAATAAACACCCTTGTTGCCATTAATCATCTCTTATCATAGTTTTTCTATAACTTTAACTCATAAGGGTTTTGTAATGATGTTCTTATTTGTTATTTTTTTCAGCTCAATTACACCAGTCTTTGACCGGAATTACTATCCCTAATAAAAAATAATGTTTCACCTGAGAAATCGTTGTCACCGTGATATTTTTTATAGGCAGTTCAGCCATGTTTATTATAATACGTACACTAACAGAACGAGTTGATGATGATGACGACGACGACGATGATAATATTATAATATTATAGTCAATTATACATATAGTCACCCGCACCGCGAGTTGCGTCATATCCTGCCAGCTGTTTGCGCGCGTTGTGTGTCCACATCGCGGATCCGGTGGCCGTAAATAATGGATATAATAATAATAATAATGTCGTCGTACTTATATAGCAGCAGTCGGCATTTAGAAGTCGCAAACGAAAATATAATATTCGTGAAATGGGTTAATTCGTAGGCGTGTCCCATAATACGCACAATATAATATTGTTTTTGACACAACATAATATTATTATAATAGTAATACCTATCGCACAGTGTCGTGTTTAAGTATAATATATAAGTATATATTATTATGTGATACTACACCGCAGGACGTGTGGGCCGAGATAGGTCTCCGAGGACGCGCGTCGCCTGGGGGGACACCGGTCGCTTGCGCGGGACACTCCCAGGCTGATTTTGCTCAATGGTTTCCTTCCTTCCGGCCACGACGACAACGACTGCTACGACGATGACGCCGCGGCCCCTCCGAGAGTGTGCATATAATAATATAATATAATAATATATAGTGTACCATATAACATGCGACGTACCTGTATAATATTATTATTATATCGCGAGCCATTTACGAAGCATATGCGTGTAGGTCATATATATATGCATAGAAAACAAAGATAAGTCCGCACTACTACGACGACGGAACCTGCACGCGTAGGAGTGAAAGCCGGTGCTTTTTTTTCTCAAGACAATTTCTTGGTAGAGGGGGCGGGGTGGAGGGGAGGCGAGGATTTTCGTAGTCATCGTTGTATATACACGCGCTCGCGGTCGTTTTAATAATATGATGTGTTTTTTTTTCCCATTTCTTTTTATGAATGAACCGGCCGACCGCGCGACCGTTCGCCTGGCGCCATTGATGTATTTATTATGCACGCTGGTTCAGCGTGTGTGTGTGTGTGTGTGTGTGTGTGTGTGTGTGTGTGTGTGTCAACCCGGGCCATATGGTCGCGCCACGAAAACTGGTTGTTGTTGTTTCGTTGTCGTAATAATAATAATATATTATAATATTATATTATTACGATATTTTCGACTCTCGCACGCCTCTCTCGCACGCTGCGGAAGATCATCGATTTATATAGGTACGAGACTTCCTCCGCCGCAACGATATTATATATTATTTTAGCTGCTTATCTCGGCGCTCGTATCTGACCTGCAAGTGGTCCGGCGGTGGTATAACATAGGAGGTATTATAGGTATATTAAAAACGTACAGGTATAATATAATATAATATTATACGGTATAAATCGTAAGAAATTAACACCACATGGGCCACGATTTTCGACCGTTGGGTTATTTTCTCTCTCACACACCCGAACGTTCGTAAACAGTTCGCTGCCATCCTATTATATTGGAGGCCGAATGTATTAATGCACCTATATTATTATAAGCGGTATTGTACATTGAATAGCATATTATTATAACATTATTATTGTCGAATGTCGAGATAGCTGGCGGTTTGTACACTAGCAATGTTGTTGGAGGTACTCGCTGGAATAGCTGGTCGTAAATGTATATAATATAAATAATAATGTATTGTGGGGGCGAACGCACTTAACCCTTCGTGGATTCATGAGTGGTGTGTTAGGGTTTATTCGACCCTACGTGATAAGATTTTGTGTTATACTATACGATTGATCGAATTCGATCAATTTTTTCTTCCATAAAATTATCTTCTATTAGTTCTAAATTATTAAAAACAGTCTTGGTCACATAATAAATAAGTAATAACCATCATATTCCCAACCATTATTAATTATTATGTTACTTACTGAATGATATCGGTTTACGAGTACTTAATACCCCAACACATTATTCATGATTAAATATTAATAATTCTTTTTTTTTTTTAATGAGAATTTCTGAGAAGTTCTAAATTATTCTAAAAGTGGTTTTTACTTTTTTTGTTTGTAACATTATTTCTATGTAAATAACTTCTTATGAAATTTAATTTGAATAAAGGTTGAACATTATTTTTTAATTTTTAGATACCTATATATTTTACTATTATATGTTTATAAAAATTATTATGTGTTTAAATAAACCCTAATAGATCAAAAACAGAAAATATCACTAACACACTGACGTTCAACGATAAGTTCATAAAAATAAGAAACGTACCCATCTCTGCAGGTATTGAACTAAATTGGGGTAGTGGAGGATTTCATAGTGGGTTACAAGTGCATAAGGAATATTGTTACAGCATGATTTTTTTATGAATATTAAAAAAAAATTTTCCTAAAATAATCGAATAACGAAAAAATTCAAGAAAAAGTTTTTTATGAATATAGCAAATATTCGGTTGATACTCATATAATATGTAAATTACATTTTTGTTGATGTTTTTTCTTATTATTTTATACTGTAATATTAAATTTTAATAAATGTTTAATGTATCATTTTTTTAAGAATACCGAAAATTAAATTTAAAATTTTAGGAAGGCTCATAAAATTTAAAATCATGAAAATTATTCTTCGAATACCCGTGTATGATTTGGGATAAAATATGTGCTTGGTAATGCAACTATTATATCAACAGAGATGATAGCAGATATAGCACCGTACGTAAAATTTAGTCAATAATTGATTTACAATTACAAATTTATGAATGAAATAGATATATTTATTAATTTAATTCTATCTACATTCTTCAAAGTTATTCGTCATTTATTCCAATTGCTGAAAATAGAAGTATAAAATCGTGTTTTTGAATTATTCGAAAATGATTCGGAAACTTATTAGTTATTCAATTTTTGAATAAGAAAACGACCACCTAACGAAGTTGGTTTTTTATTTAGGTAGACCATCTGAGTATCTGATATTATGCTGTTTTGATTAAATGTGTGATAATATTTTATCTCACATGTGTATACCCACCGACCTACGCATATTATAAAGTTGTCCATTGAAAAAGTCATAGTATATATTATTGCATCATGATTTCGAATGGTTTAGTGTTTACGGATTACGCAGAGCATTATATTAAAGAAGTTGCTTTTGGGTATACCTATCTGATAATAGTTCAACTGTACTTCTTTAAATTTATCAATAACATTATAACGACGAATTAGTCAATGCAGTTTTAAAATAATTATTATGAATTAAATCCGATAAATGAATACGTTTTAAATATATTATATTATTTAATATAATCAGCTATCTTATATGATGTTATTAACTCAATGAAATATTTTAGTAACGAAACTGCAAACATATGGTGCATAATATTCAATTTATCTTCCATATACTATTTATACATAATATATAATATATAATATACACAATATACATATATAATGTATATTTATGTACTTGTATAATTTTTATAAATATATTCAAAATTGCATGTTATTGAAAAAATATTCATTAAAACAGTGTTGCAAAATGGGAGCTAAATATATGATGTTGGAAATACATAATATGGTGTGTAAAAGGTTAAGTCTATGACGGATAAATCACTTTTTAGTGGTGTAATAATTTTATTCATAGGAATTCCGCACTCAAGTAATAGATATTTTTGATTTTATGTCATTTTATATAATTTTTAGAATTATATTATATTTGAAACTGTAAAATATGGGTCATTATCTACAGTGTCATATTAACACAATTATTCAGAATTTTTTTAAAATAAACATAACTTGAACGTCATCTTAAAATACTATATGAATGTCAAATAATTGAATTCCAAAAAGGTAAAGTTATTTAGACGTTGCGATAGGTTTGACAAATTAAAAATAGTTTTGTAAAATTATCAGAAAAATCAAATAATACAATTTGGCTAACCTTTTTGTAATAATATTTCTATTTACTGGGCATAAAAATAAAAACTTAAAAGTATAAAAGTATATATATTAAAAGTAAAAGTATATTATAAAAGTATATTCATAATATCGAGTAAGCAATTTTAATTTCTTAAAAAATAATTTATTAGTATAATTAAAATAAAATTGATTTCAAAAGTAATATGGGTATACGGTATTACTTATACTATAATATGATATTATAATACCTATTCGAGGATTTGCCATAATTTGATACGGTAATGTTTCGGAATCTATATTACATCATCACTTAAAAATAGTAAAACCTCGGGGGACACTTTGTCCTCTATAGTACAAGAATAATATGGACGTTTCAAGGGAAAATTTCAAATTATTGATAACTTCGTAATGTCGTTAATATAATTATTGGCTATTGCATTTAAAATATTATACGGTTTTACGGTTTAGTTATTAGTATGTACGCTTTTAGTAAAGACATTTCGAAGCATACCTAACCATTATATAATTTATTCATATAATATACTATACATGGGTCATGGGTAATGATGTTGATGATGTACAATACCACTGTATTATATGATAAATAATAATACTAAAATAAGGTGCTTAATCAACGGTGTAAGGATAAAGTATCTCTTCAAATGTTTCTACTTCCTACACTAAGTTTCATTTACAGTGCTTTTTCGGGTAAACACCTTTTTTCAAATCCTATTCACAGACTATATATAGAACAATTCAACAATAAGATCTTAATGTATTAACCACACTGCATCCATAATACTAATATATTAGTACACAGTGTATATAATATATATTATATATTGTATAAAAACGTATTGTATCATGATTACGTGACCTTATTATTTTATATATACCTCAGACGACATAACGTGTCGATTTCAAAGGTTAGGTTAATACTTCTTGAGCAATAGAGGATTGTTAAACCTTAAACGACCAATCCATCCCCGAGCGTAATGCGTGTGGGCTATACTGACTAAGGAGAGATACACGGGACGATAGCTCATTACGGTTTGTTTTGTGTAAACTATGAAGTATACACACACACACACACACACACACACACACTTAATATACACGCATATACATGCAATCATACATATTATATCGTAGCTATTACAACATAACACTATTGTAGCCGCTTTCCATGAACCAGACCTCCACAACATATTATATATATGTGTTTACTGTAATCTCCATAATTTTTCATTCAGTAACAATACTGATTAAGCCCACATATCTTATTCACTTTGTTCTCTCTCTTTATTATCATTATCAACACCATTATTGTTTACGCAAACGTAATTTTTTTAGTATAATATTAATATGAGCGCAGCGCATAATATAACGAAATTCGAAATCTTGAATCCAGCGGATGCATAATATATTAATGTACGCCGGAGCCAAGCCGCACACCGTCGAGATCATTATACATAGGTCACCCCAGTTTGCGGATAAATGGATAATATAATTATTATATTATACAGTTGATGGTGCGACAGAGCTGCGTAATCGATCAATAATTTCCCCCTCCATCTCATCATTAAAATGATCTCAAAAGACGCATTTGGTCGATAAAAATCTCGATGTAAATTTAATTTCGGAAAAATTAGATTTTTTTATACGAATAATTACTGTTACAACGACCATTCGCCATTAAATCGTGACTTTAGGGTGTTTAAATAGTCTTATCTGATTACGAATGCTTAAAATGTAATGTAGAAATATTGTGCAGTACCCTTAGTAATAATTATAATATTATACATACATAAAAGATAAAATTCGATATTCATCTCTAAATCGTGCACAATAAATAAGAAACTCGTACTACCTATAAATTATAATACGTTTACGGTAGCATAATAATCCGAAACGATAGTAAAATATTATATAGACACGAGTCCATTATTATTAAATACTATGTTATTAATAAACGATAACATAAGATTCGAAAGCGTTGAAGCCTTTTTAAACAATACAAAATTCATAATAATTTAATTATGAAAATGAAAGTTAAATTAAATCTAATTTTGCTCGTTGTGTTGTAATAGTATAGAAACAATAATATTATATTATAATATGTATTTCACAGTTTGTTGATTATAATCATAAATTATGGTTTCGAAACACTAACGTACCTATCTGTTACGCTAAAGAAGACGTACCTACCTTTTACGACAGTCCTGTGTCTATCCATGTAGGTATATTATATTATTATAAATACTGACTATTTGGTGCCATGCCGTTTAGATTTTCATGTTATTATATTATATTTCACAATCTTTACTATCAAAATATTATAATGAATGGTAATTAACAACTTCCGGTGCAGGTATATTGGCCGAAGGCCAATGCTCAGAATTATCGAGACTTGGCTTCTCAAAGAACATTATACACACGTACAGGAAAAATGTCCAACAAATTCGTGAAAGTCAAGTCCTGGGTATTTATTTAAAATACGTTCGCGTCATGTGCATAGGTACAGGCCGTCATTAAATGTTCAAAGTGTTCAAACAGCCACGTATAGATGGTAATTATAATGTGTGCCCCACGCCGACACCTGTAAACATTACGTTAAAGTGTTAAACGACTATCAATTTTAAAAACCCATATAAGTACCGTTAAATCATAATATTATATAAATACAATCGCGAACTATCGTTGTTCTGTCATGACAGTCATCAGGATTCAGGAGATCAACAACTTTTGAGCGAAAATTAGGACATGCGACTGTGCGATACCCCGAGAGGCCTGAGCCGTAGTCGTGTTTACAGATGAGGATAGAGATCGTGGATAGTGGACACCGATCTTGTCCTATTGGCGTAGTCAGAAGTTGTCTTAAGAGAATGAAAAATATTAATTGGTTTTTAAATTAATGAAGGAGAGGAAAGCTTTCCCCTCTCCTCTTTTGCTCATTTTACAAAGATAACGTTACTATAATTTGTGAGGAGAATTAAAAAATTCTTAACACTTCAAATTTGAAGTATTATTAAGTTTCATTTCCGAAGCAGGAAACGATATTTTTATACCTACCCAATAATCTAGCCATCAATAAACATCAATAAAGGCTACTATACCATCACTTATCAGTAATCTATCAAAAAAAACAGACCTCTAAAGTTAGTGTCAATTATTATTACTAAAATTCGGGCATTGTATAGTTCAATAAAATGGTATACCAATTATAGCTTTATATTATAGGCGATAGCACTTAATGTGAAGCAAAAAAACAGTGAAAATTCTAAAAAAACACTAATAGTTATTTTTAAAAACTCAATATTTGTTACTAATTTTATTTTATTAATTTAAACATTTAATCATATAATAGGCACAGACAATGGTATGACTATTACAAATTTCAGTAAGTAAAAATTATTTTTAAAATATAATATCATGGTGAAAACAATTTCAATACTATTCTATAGGTATAGGTTTTTAAACCTACAATAATTACTAAAAAGTCCTCAATCGCAACACAATTCAATGGTGACCCTTGAAAATTTAAACTTATATTAAAACAATCTTTTTTGATAGTTAGGTCATAAAGCTGCATACCCTTCACGCCCTGCGCGTGGCGTGTATGTTTATGCCTCCATAATATTCAGACGAGTTAGTATATTATACTTATTTGACGTTCAAAGTGTATATTTGTGGTGATGTGAGTAGATGTGAGTTGCGTACAGCAATATAATTTAATTTTCCACACCTAAAAACACACATTTTTTGTTGTGAATGCCATAATTTTTACGACAATTTACGATACCTTATCAATAACATGTTTCTATTTTATCTCGAAATATATATGAATCGTGTTTCATAAAATTACTTCACGTTTTTTTGGACGTTTTGATCAAAGCGCTTTACATTTTTACATATGAGTAGCAATTGTAGTGATTTAAATACATTTATAAGTTGAAGCAACAATATTGTATTAACATTTTTTTTTCATTATTCATAATAGTGGCTTATAGTGATAATATTGCACCATAGCATAACATGTAACATAATATAAGTCATAACAAGACTTCCGACCATTACTATTATATTAATTTCAATGTCCTAGGTACCTGTGTAAATTAGTATGCGAAAACCAAATTACGCCTCTGATAAAGGTTAATCGTTTATATAGAGCAGTGATATCGCGGAATAGAGTCTGTGCCCAAGGTGGTTCCTAACCAAAAGGTAATAGCCAATAGACATATGGATTCGACATATAATATTATACAGGGCGCATGTGAAGGATTTTACAATCACTCATTACGATCGTTTCGGGATGCGAGTACCTATGCGTAGTGTATAAATCGGGAAGATTTCTACTAACGACGTGTCCCGGACCCGTCGTTGGTGGTCGTCTTATATAGGATTCGATAAACACGTATAAAACGATAGTAATGTTACAATATCCTGCAGTATATTAAACGCGATCGTGTGTGTCTCCGCGCGTACTTAATATGTTTGGTTATGGCACTTTAACATATTATAAAATATAATATAAAGTGAACATTGCTTGTACAGGCGAGGGCGCAACATGCGTTTATACGTTAATAATAATATTATAATACGTGATATATAAATACGATAGGTATAAAACGGATTTTACGACCGGTCCGAACGAAATCCGAATTCGTCCGATCGTCCGAACGCTGCATATTATTATATTATATATATTCAAATCTCGCCTTCCGGTGCGCCATTACCACCTGTTGATTTTAATAATATGGTCTAATATAATGTACTTATCTAGATGGATATCGATACGTGCGGTATTTACCGCGTGTCTAAAAAATTAATTGGTATTTACAAATTTATAATGTATAACACATTTAAGTGTAATATTAGTGACAAATTTAAAGACAGTAAAAAATTACTTTAATCGAGAATATTGAGTGGCAAATAAATGTGCAATGTTTGTTTGTCTTCGTTATTTATAAATTCACAATCAATTTAATATAAATAAATGCTTATATAAGTATATAGAATATTATTTAACTAAAACAGTTTTTTAATCTGTATTAACTATGTAGGTAATTTGTAAGTATACATGCATGCTTGAAAAGTTGTTTCTAATATATAAGTAATATGCTTCAAAACTTATCAATGGGAATTCAACTGCAGTTTTTCGCTAAAATGTTATATTATAGATACATTTCGGATGTTATGCCGTTCAGCTCTCTTCCAGCTACTCTCGTATGTACATAACATTAAAACGGTCGTTTCCGCCAGATAACCGGAAAAACGCGAATCTTCTGTGCGGTCAGAACGTGCAGCGCGTCTAATATAATATTATACTACCTATGATATCGAGTGTTGCGATCGGGCGAGGAAAAAAATCGTCCGACCTCGCGCGTATAATATACCTACCTAGCTATTATAATGTATAATATATAGGTAGTATTATATTATATGGTCACGTGCGCTCGCGCCCGTCGATCGTAAAAGCACGGCTGCCATTCATAAAAAAATCACGAAAAATGTTTAATGAATATAATAATGCGCCCGGCCCCGATTGGCGTATACTGCAGAGTATGCTATTTGGTACAATAAATACTATATGTTGTTGCGATCTACTTGGAAACAAAAATTTCACTCAAGTTATTTTAAATACTTCCGAAAAAACTATTGGAAATAGGTACGCATTTTTTATGAAGAAAGGTTTTATGTATTAGTACCAGTACTTAAATCAACAAACATTTGCATTTCGACAAGATGATTTTAATTCTTATTATATCCCATCCCTGCAGTGGTCATATAGTCGTCTGTTGATCACTCTTCGCCGTAGTCGCCGTAGTTCATTCTTTGACCTATTGAATATTATATTTACTATTTTTCTTCATTTCCTCACGAAAATAACTTTCATCTCAAAACGTATTTGTCATTCATACATCTATGATTTTATTACTTATCCGCGATCGATAATTCGGTTGAACAACAAAATACTCAATCGGTGGATAGCATTATTCCGAGGGAAAAGTGCACCCACTGCACCCATTACAACAGCTGACAACAGTATTATAATTCATATAATATTAAACTACCAAATATTTATAATACCAACGTAATATTTTCATATCATATTATAATATGATGTTACGATGTTACAATGTGCAGTATACGACCGACGACGACGACCCCGAGAGACGTAATTTCTTTTCCCTCCGCCTGATACACCTCGTCATCCGCTCGCGAGTGTGCACCCTTGACTGCTCGTAAGTCGGTCCCCGGTTGGCGCATCGGTTCGGTTCGAAAACTGCGGGCCGTATGCCGTCTTTGGTCGCCCGATGACCGGTGTCCGGCTCTCCGGACCGGACCGGAAGCGCCTGGTAAAGTCCGGCGGGCTGACACCTGTGCGCACACCGGATGTCCCGACCCGTCTCTCGCGGCGACGGAGTACGATAATAATAATAATAGTAATAGTAATAGTAATAATAATAGTAATAATATTATAACGATACAAACGCGCGTGTGACGTCACTGGGCGCGGACAAACTCGTACAAGGTGCGCCCCGCCGCCGTCGCCGTCGACCGGTCCGTCGTCGACGCGTGCGCCCGAGGAGGTGGCGCTGCTGCTGCCGCCGGAGAGCTGGCCGGCGCTGATATTGCGATGACCGATTTAAGTCAAGTTTTTACTAGGAGAATTCACTCATCTTGAAGCTGGTACTATATGTATATAGTGGGGTTCACCTAAAAGGCACGAAAGGTCTATATTTAAAGTACAAATGCACGAGCGAACTGGACTTAACTATGAATTCTGATAAAACTATATAATATATGCAGTTTTCAATAAATAAGCTTATTTATGACGACTTTTCTTTAATATTCATAATTATTGCAAAAATGAATTATTTTGCAATATGCAAAATTATATATCAACTAACTAAATTTCAAAAATTCGTCATTTAAGTATTATTTTCGATGATAATTTGAGGTGGAACTTTCATACTAACAACTTAGTAGTAGATATTCATTACATAGATTCGATAAACTGAAAGATATTTTCATTATCTCAGTCTGAAGTATTTAAAATGTACTATGACATCGTATATCAAGGGACCTCTATCATATTATGTCCCTCCTATCAACATTTGTTTTAAATGTTACCACTATATACAAATCAAACATACGTCATAGATATACATTTTATTAGGTGATCGGCTCGGGGTTTTATCGATCGACGTTTTAATATCAATTCCGCCGGCTATCGACTTCGCCGACTGTTTATTAAACAATAACTAATGTATCATATTATACAGTATTATTTTTTTAATTAAAAGTATAGGCGCACTCAGTTTATCATAATTTTTTTTATTATTTTGTACTATTTTGAACTATATAACATCACAATGTCTGCATTTTGGTATCGATCAGGTTATTATTTAGTCTGTGGATGTAAAATGTAAATATTAGAATGTTTAGATATTAATAGACGTAGGTACAAACTGGCGTACGGCATTTCTGCAGTATATATACATGCGACGTGCATGGCGCCAATATGGTCTGTCGCTGTCGTTGACGTATATGTGGCTACGTCGTGTAATATGTTATTCGCCACTTTTTTTTATATCACTCCCGAAACCGTTTCTGACGTTAAATTATAATATGTATTATAATTTTGCCCCCGGGGCCGTTTCCCGCCGAGAACGGCCGTCACATTCCGTCCGCACGACACTATATATATTATGTATAGGTACCTACTATATCAAAATACACACACACACACACACACACACACACACGTCATATTATTATAATATACGGTCGTCTTCTCTGCCGTTAAAATACACGAGAGTATAATCTTTTGTATATTATATAAAACATATATATATATATATATATATGTCTATATTTTATATATTATTTGTACACTCGGTCAAGCCCTAAAGAAAAATATTTTTGGTATTTAGACATTGTCTTATGATGCCGTTTGGTACCGAATAATATTTTATATTATGCGTAATGTGAGATGGTGTACTCGCATAATCATACTATACACTCATTACTCATTAGGTATCTATATAGATACTGCGAAAGTATGAAATAAGACGATGCATTATATAATATTATAGAGTAATAAACGAAAACAATTTTTAAGAAAATATATATAATAAAATTATTCAATATGTACACTTGCGTGTATTATAATAAGGCTGTCGATGATTTACTTAACTGCCGGACATCGCGGTTGGTATCGCAATATTTTTTTATGATTTGGAAAGTGATATTACGTCACTGCGTGCCTTGTAGTAGTTTATATAGTAAACACAACAGATGCGTAAACAAACTTTGAAACTCTTGTAATCATTTCATATTTTTTGTATGGGTGTACAATAATGCAATATACAAGTATCACCATAATGTCACTTAAATCGTAGTGTATATAGCATTGGATAGTAAACTTATGTTTCGAAATTCGATTTTAAAAATCACATATAAAATGACTTAACAAAGGTTAATTTTCAACCAAACTACCTCTTAAATGTCTACCATACGCGTTATATATATGTATGCAAACATGCCACATCATAGGTATATCCATTTTTAAAGACCATATTGCACGTTTTCGTTGTTTTGTTGTGTATGTACCCAATTGAAACACTACAGTATATAATATACTATATACATTATCAGAAAATCTTAATAAGTGAGTTAATAGTTTAACAAATGGTCCATTTATTATTTTGAATCAAAAAGAGTTTCTAGTTTTTACAATATATCGAATTTCAGTATTCTACACAAATATTTAACACATTTACTGCAGTTTTGAAAATATAATGTAACCACAGTACGCGGTTAACTATTTTCCAATCTAATAAACTAATAGAAAAACAAAGCATATAACATATGTCATATTATTACATATAATTCACTAAATTTAGTGTCCATCTAAAAATGCTCATGGGGGTTTATATGGACACACTAAATGGAAAATAACAGTGAGATTATTATCAGTTTCTAAAGGTTTTTTTTTTAAAGTGCCATTATTATGTAGGTAAGTACATTAGTTATTTTTGATTTGGGCTAGTGTGGGGGACTAAAAATGTGTATAATAACATAGATTCCTAAATAGTTATGAAAAGGGTACAGCGATTTTGGGAAAGTGATGTTAATATTGAAGCCTGTGGCCACATAAGAGTTTCCGAAAACCAATATTATACAGAAAGTATTTTAATTTCCTCAGCTCATTTAAGAACAACTTTTGAATTTTGTTATACATTACACATATTCATTATAAAGTATATTATATTATATTGAATACCTACCAAATTAATATTGGTGTATATATGCCAAAATGATCAAAGTTTAATTTTTAATTAAAACATTATTATTAAACTTTAGTTATATATACGCATGCCATAATCTATTAGTACGAACATAGTTTTCGATACCATTAAATTTGTGCTAACTATTTTAACAGTTTACACTTTACATAAAAATCTTTTACATTACGTACGTTTACTTTATATGACGCTATGTAAAGTAAAACTGTAAAAGCGAATTTAAATACTAATTTAAGAATTATGTACGAAATAGTAGTATTTTAGTATAACTGTATGCTAAGAAAAATATATTTAACTATTTAAATCTAATTTTTATATAATTATTTATTTATGGCACTGTGAAGTTATTCATTTACGAATTTTATTTTAAAATGTATTGGAAATAATTTTAAAATCCATTTATCGATTTAAGTATTTAATATATTTCTAGTTAAGGATACTTTTAAATCAACACTATTGTTAAGGTTAAGGTGAGCCTTTGAATAAAACCATTTTTAGGGTAATATAAATTGTTAATTATGAAACTAAAATTACTTTTTTAATTTTCCACTTAGTGCCGTTTGTTAATAAATATTTTTTTTTATGGCGCGTGGGTTGAACAGTGTTCAAATATCTTATCAGTTTTTAAGGGCAATTGTTTTAAACGTCTAATACTTTAAATTAAGTTAGTAAATTATTTCGATAAATACGAAGTAGGAAAATAATTTTTAATGGATTCACAATATTGATATTTGATTGTGTTTAATTGTCTTGAAGTTATTTTTCATAATATATAACAACTATATTTTGTTTTATTGTTTGAGTCAAAAACTATGTTAGCGAATATAATATCAGGGTTCACATTAAAATATATGTCATACATTAAATTATTTTCAATGTAAAAGATTATTCTTTTGACATCTAAAAATGGTCCACTGCTTAATGGTTTGTTTTGAATATTATGGTATCCGATTTTTAGTGAAATGTTGACGGTTCACGATAGTTTTATTACAGTACTAATAATAATGAGTTCAGTGTGTGATGTTTATTTTCGTATTGTGTACTGAAAAAATTATCATACGAATAGGAAAACTATATTATTTCAATTGACTAGCCGATTGAAAATGTATTTTAAAATACTACGTGTGGCTAACAGCATGATCTTGCAAGATCCTATGTTTTAAATTTTAATACACATATAATTTATGTATGATGTATGTAGTTAATATAATACAGTTAAAAATATTAGTAATTTATTCATTACTAAGTACTAATAATACTATACGCTACCTATACATTGGGTGTATGTATTATATTGTATAATGTATAGAGATTACGTAAATACTAAATATAGAAAAGCATCCATGAAAATGTATATAATATTATTATATTCTTAATCATATTTTCTATTAATGTCAGTTAATGATTGCTATTGAAATGTTTTAGTTTCATCAAAACAAAGTCATATTTTACAAATAAAAATTAATATTTTGATCAACGTGCAGTCAATTAGTAGGTATGGAATTGTTTACTTATGTACTTCAATTCAAATTCGGTAACATTAAATTCGTTTTTTTCGATATAAAATGACATCAGGTAATCAATAACTTAACACCAACGGAGTTTATTGTTTTCAAAAAATTAAAACTTAAAAAAAAATGTAATATTTGATTGTTACATTTCCATAATATGATTAAAATATCGGCCAAAATATTTAATTTGTGTATGCATTATTATTTATTATAGATAATATTATAGGTAGGCTTGTAAGTTTTATCTATATTTATGTTGTTTTTTTTTTTAAAGTGCCATTATTATGTAGGTAAGTACATTAGTTCTTTTTGATTCGGGCGAGGGTGGGGGACTAGAAATTTAAAAAATGATCGGAAAAAAAAATTGTTAATCGATGTTGTTGTTCTCGTGCAAAAGAAATCATTTTTTTTTACTATGGAGGATAAACGCATCCGTCGTAAATCTCTCAAACATAATTATTATGTATTAAACACAAGCCACATTTATGCCGGGGCGGAGAACAGACATTTCGCTGAGACTTAATAAATTGTATAAACGTGTGATGCTGTCTTAACGGACAGACGTGACGGGAGTGATTAAACAGGAGGCGAAGTCGGGATCCTTGCACCTCTTGATCTCCGCCGTGATGCTGCAGCTGTTGGAGTGTGGACGCAACCGTAATTATTATCATTAAAATGATCATGAAAAGTGATTTTTGTATTTCTAAGATATCACCCGCGTAGGTACCTATATAGTAATAATAATACATCAAGGGTTGGCGACGTGCGCAAGTTCGCTAGTTTTGAACCGTTCATCGGTGGTCAACCGTTGACTATAATGCTACAATATATTATAATAGTCACACAATAATAAAATATAATATCATACGATAAAGGTCATAGGAAAACACTGCAGGACATGTCACAGACAGTTGGATCCGTGGACTGGCCGCATGCAGTAGCTCAGGAAACGCACCCCTCCGCCTTTGCAGTCATTACGTATACCTATACTTATAGTATACCCGAAACAATGCCATACATAATATAACCTCACATTACTACAATTATGTGGATTAACGCCCGATGGTGTTTTTCTTACAATTTCACTGTGATAAATGTATGATAATATTATTAGTCATTACATACGCATTATATTAAATTTATACACGTAAATGCCCAGTAGAGATCTTTAATTTATTATTTCCGGCAAGGACAACGAGTTTAAAGCGAATTGTTCGCTTAGCTGAACATTGCACTGTGGATGGGCGAGTTTACCTTAAAATGTATACGTTTAATGGTTATATCTTATGATATTTATGATGGTCTATAGGCACGAGATGAGTTTCTCAAAAAACTCATTAAATATAAATCTGTCGGCTGTATTATATTTTAATATATTATTATATCATTACGCTTTTATAATATATTGTTCACTTTAAAATCAAACGTCTAGAGTAATTAATTCTTCGAGATGAACTGATTAAATTTACGACAGCACGATAATATTATATGGAACACGACGACACATAACTATATATGCATGTATAATAATAATATATACACCGGAAGTTCAGGACATGTACCTAAGTGGATATGATTTATTTGTCGTTTTTTTTCATTGTGTCCTGAGGATAACACACGCAATATTTTATCTGACACTGCAGAGTGGACGTTTTCATCGGTTGAAATTCAACTTGGCAGTATCTATCATAATAGTAAAATATTAATATTATTATTATCACTATAATACAGTATATGTAAAACGCCCACTGTTTGGCCTCCGATGATGAATAAACATTATTGACGCAACTATAGCGAGAGGACAGAGACGGGTGCTTGGATTTAGCCTCACCATTTTTTTTTCACAATTTTGTTGAAAGTATTTTTTATATAAAATATACAGTTTATTAAATTACTTTCATTAAATTTTGTCCCGGAATTTCGGTTTAAGTCATATGTATGCGATGAAAATATTTTGTATATGTGTATAACAATTCACCTGTACTTGCATCAATGAACAACAATAATTAGTTGTCTGTTACTACGAGATCAATATGATGGAGAAACCTTGGCTGTACACTAAAATAATAATAAGATGATGATGCATACAATAATATCGTGTATACACATTTACGCAGTAGTTAGTCTAGTGGTTTTTATATGTTATGATTTTGTCAAGGTGACATGTATGCAACATTGCAATGTGGTCGATAAGTAAATTTAAAATTACCTAATGTATAATATTGTGGTGAGAAATTTTATGCTTGACGGTATAACGATGGCGATAGTTACAGTTTCTCATTATAACCAATTAACTTACGTCCAAAAATGTCAGTCAGGTACCTATACAAATAGGTTCAACTAAGACATGTTTTCAGGGTTGGTACAACGTTTTGTCTTACTATTTTCCATATAAATCAATGCATAATATAAATAAGTTAAATAACAAACTCATCGATACATTATTATTTATAACCATAATAGGTACAAGTAAACTTTATAGACTAGAATTTTTTTTGCACTATAGAAGTTGCATTAGAGCTCGGTTTTATAAATAAATTAAATTGATTGAAATTGTTTAAAATAGTTTCAAATTTTGAACAATAGAAATAGTTTCGAAATTTGAATTTTGAAAATTAATCATGAATATGTACATTGCAATAATGAACCTCGAAAACATATCTATGATTCATTATTTTTGTGTGCAATGGAAAAAAAATCAAGTAGTAGCCTACATTACCACATTGTAATGAATATATTTCATTTGAAGCGTGCACACATTTTGGACATACTGATTGTTTTTCTTCGTGGGCTACTTAGAACTGGTTTCATCTATGATCACACAATAAGTCGAACTGCACATCTCAACGTTTCGTTTTAATACAATTTTTCATCACGAATAGCATATTATCATACATAGAGATGGAAATGTATATATTGTTTAAATAATAACCGTCTTCAAAGTTAAAAGTTAACGATTTAGTTTGTATCCTCTGAAATATTTGGTATTATAGATAAGATACTCACAACGAAAAATGTAATTTTGCATTCTGGGATGTGAAAAAAATGTTATAGGTGTGAGGAAAATGTAAAATCATTAACAATAAATAGACGTCAAAGTATGCGTTTGTGTGAATCAAGTATCGAATCGTTTTCAATTGCACAACCTTTCTTTATATGATATTATGTACTACGAGACGTCTTGTTTTGATTTATTTGCTTTACAATTACCCGGACTAGGCAATGCGGCGCATAATCCGTCAGAAAATAGATAGTCATCGACATCACGTGCTGTACGACGTTTATTGATCGATTGCTAAAAAATAGACTTAAGTGATCCTTGATCTAGTAAAAAAAAGGTGGATTCGAGAGGAATCTTTTGATTCAAATTTTAATACTGTTTAAGAATCAAAATTAAGTTAAGTGTTTAAAGTATGCATAGAAATAAAATAAGTATACGATATTCATTATGATTTGTTTTTATTTGTTGTTACTTGGTTCTGAAGTAAAAAATAATAATTCGATACTTGTACTTTATAAGTATAACATTAAGCCATTTAGCCATTAACGTTTTTGGTCGATTTTCGGAAAAAGCTATTAATTTCACGTTGTGATAATTTCATTGTAAACACTTTTTGGGGTGGAAAACGTGTTTAGAACGTTGCGTGTGCGCATCATCATTATATATAATTTGATAGCACCAATCGATAGGAGACCGGACATGGGTGTTGTACTTTATAGTTCAGTACTTTTATACATAATGAAATGTCCATTAATTTTCGTAAACAATTTTTATACAACTGGTAAGTGATCGAAGATTACACTAAACAATGACTTAACATCATTTTGATATAAAACTATAAAAGTCGGACACACCGACTTTTATCAACTCGTCCAATTCAATACTAATAATATAGTGGTAAATCGAATAAAAAAACTTGAAATGATGATTGTTTAAGGTTATATATATACATATCGTTGGTGTAGCAGAGTAAATAGAACAGCAATATATATACTTGATCTAAACGATCAGATTTAGGGGCTATACCTATTTATGTATCATTGTTTCTGATCTTTGGAAATTATATAGAACAACGTATACATGTAATCCTATCGAATTAATATCTTTGTGAATTATGATTGTGATTATTGTTATAATTAATTGAGTGAAGGTTAGTCAGATCGGAAACATATGCTAGTATACATATTGAACTATGTAATGTAATATTAAATTATAATGTGTACCTATACTGTAATAATGGGCTCTGTGCGGCTCTAATATTAACGATTATATATATATGTATATTATATATATATATCATGTCAATGATTCGTTACGACTTAAGATACAACTGGCTCGTGTTTAAACGAAAAATAATGATAGTAATAATAATAATGAGAGTGGGTAATGACAATAGTACCTATATTTGAAACGTATGAATACGTGACGTTTAGTTGTTGAAACTCGAGAGATTTCAACTTGATGGATCAAGGGTAAGATTAGACAATATCATTGGTATTAGGTATACAATATTATATGTATACCGAATATTGTATTATAAGTTACAACTTAGAACAGTCATAAAGACACATTCAAAATTGTCACGCTACACGGATTTGTTTACTGCCTCCCTTTTTTACACAATTATAGTTTTAAACGTGTTACATGATTGAGTAGAAAAACAATGTATGTTTGTATATACATTACAATAACAATAGCAGCCAATACAATAACGTGTAATTAGGTGAAATAATGAAATATAAATTAATCTTCAATGTAAGTAGGTAGTAAAAATGATTTTCTAATGATTATAGAACACGTTTGAATTACAAGAAATGAAAAATGAAAATGATTGTGTTCACCCATGTCTTGACAATTAATTTATCACAGAAAATATTATTATCTATATAAAAATGGATTTATTAAGTATATGTTCAGTCTATTTCATACTTAAATTATGCATATATTCAAAATCTGATTTTTGAAATTTTTAAATACACTTGCAGAAGACCATATTTTCGAATATTTTGTTGATTATACAGCATAATAATACATAATAATCATACATAATCATACATAATAATTATACAGCAGATATTTTTTTTTGTCATTTTGATCAATCTAAATCTAAATTCAGATTAGTAGTTTAGTACCCACTTTGTGTAGGTACTAAGGATAATATATTTTTACGCTATGGTAATGGGTTAAGTAGATTGGGATTTATAAGGGCTTTGATTATTTAAAAACGTTGCTGATTATTATTGATCCTTCAATATAAATAATTTATGAAAAGAGTCCGAGTATCATAAATACTAGGTGCATCTAATATCACATAATATAGTTTATATTTTTGGAAAAAATTATTTTTATGGAATGTTATCCTTATATTATCCTTAGCATAAATGATTTGATGACTGAGAAACTACTCACTAGAGTTTTGATTTCAATCCACAAACATTTTCAAGAAACTTTTCTTCTAAATAATTTTCAGTAAAAAAGAGGGTTTTCATTTTAAAAATAGAACTTTGTATCTTCTCAGAATACTATTAAGTGCTACAAAAAATTCCAGGAATTTGAAAATACAGTCTCTAGGTATAGTTTAAAATTCATAAAAGCAGAATAATAAATGTACTATTGTAGAAAAATTTGGGGGTGAGCATGCTTACAAAATATCGTAGAATGCATTTTTTATTTTAAAAAAAAATGTAATAGTAATAAATAATAATAATTACAAACGTGATCTTGACTATTTCCCATGTACAAACCGAATAGTACCTACCCATTAATAATATTGTGAATAGCTCACCGAAAGTCTGCGATCGGATCGAGTTTCGCGGGAGGCCCGATTGAACTTACAATAACCCTTCACCCCTTATTCACCCGGAGTTGTGTCGATTCCACGTCGATAGATTATCTATGTGTTTAGGTGTGTAAAAATATATAATTTATGAACCTACCTATAGGTAGATGACAGATGTATTATATATTTGTAAAAAAAAGGATGACGCGCAGACGGAAAAATCGTGCGAAAATGATGGCGCGGGGTGGACGTGTAGTTGCGGGGGTCATCCCGCCGGGGTAATCCGTGTCTCCGCACCGATATAAGCGTATATACACACATAATATACCTATGTCCTATATATATATTTAACGACTCGCGAGCTTATATATTATTACGTATTACAATACACGCGTTCTTACGCTGTGGCGATGGAAAGAGACAATGGAAGAGAAAACAATAATATTATTGATGTGTCCATTGATTCCGTGACCCCCCAGACACGACCCCCGTAAGCGGTTGCCCCGCCTCCACCCTCCCCTCTGGAGCCGTTTTATCCACGCCGTTTATCTGTACGCCAAGTGTACAATAATACAATATTACACAGAACAAATTGCCGGCGAGAGGGCGCCACCCACGCTGCCGCGGCAAATCCTTTCTTCGTCACGACTATATATAATATTCTGCAGTATATAATATACGTGTAATATGGTCGACCTATCCCGGTGAAAACGGCGCGTGCTCAAGAATTTGCACCGACGGTGACCTGCTCCTCATCGCGGCCCAGAGGCGGTTCAAACGGGTCGGTGGTTGTGCGGTGGTGGCGATGAGTGGCGGGGAAGAGGAGAGTATCACCTCCGGGGTGGTATCGCACTATCGCGCATTATAATATATATTATATAATAATATATATATATATAGTAGTCATCGGTCGCTGCCGTTTAACACGCGATTTATTACACGTGCCGAGATCTATATCCGAAGATACGATCGAAAGACGGATATTCGATCGTCGGGGTGGAGGGGAGTCGATTCGCATGCGGCCAGACGCATGGATTTCCAATAATTAATCATTCGACATTTTGACGCCTGTAGTATGCTTTTGTTATTTTTCCCGCCAGTTGAATGCAGATGAGTATGGTGCAGTCGTGTATAATATGTTAACAGACCATCATTATAAATTATATTTTATTGATTGGTACCTATATATTTTTATCAATATTAAAAGTGACCTCGTGCTATATGGGTTCGGCGTAAACGTTAAAAAGCATATTAACCGGTTAAAGCGAATTAATTGAGTGAAGGATTTTGATTTATCCTGTGGTGTGCGCCCTACCGTGGTAGATTCAGAAGAAGTCCAAAGTTGCAGGTGTTCTTTTATGCATTCCTGATATAATTTTTGAAAGTTTTGAATTTGAGAACGTCGGTACAAGTAAATAAATAACTAATTTAATAACTAACTTATTGCGTTCTACGAGTAGAATGTAAAAACTAAAAAGGAAAATACAATCATGTATGATTTTTTTTTTTTTGCGTAGTATTAGACAGTAGACACCTTTCATCCTAAAATTAAGCCATATTATAAATTGAACACTGCAAGGTAGGTAACCCATTAACTATTAAAATGTTGCTGCAAAAAGTTTAAGCACTATATACATGCTGAAGATTAATACTTTAGTTAAAGTCTCTTGTAGTCTTGTGTATACAATTTCTCTAATATATCGAAACTAAAAATTATTATTCAAATGGTTTATAAATAATCTAACTAGATGCAATAGGTATACTTTAAGTTGTAATAACTAATAATTGTAATTTAGTGGGTTGGTGAGGATTGGTTGTACTCTATGACTCTATGAGTGTATATACCAAACTGCATTTCTAACTCCCGGATGGGTGACCTCCCTGGATTTTCAGCAACAAAATCCTTGCCACACATACCATACGTTTTTCAAACCAACCATTCCCCCCTATAAACAGCTAATGGCTATAGTTGCCGAACTTAAGTTCATTAAAAAAAAAGGAAATTGTACTTTTAACTGTCACCAATTGTTATTATAGGTATTATATATAAATTATCTTTAGATATATTTGGAAGCTGTCTTATGAATTAACTGATTTATAACAACGCTATCGCAAGTAAGCCACGATACCGTACAGGTTCAGTACGAGAAAATTGGTGAGTAAAATTATGTCGACTTTCCGTTAAAACAATATTATTACCATATAGGTAATGGCATAGCCTACGAACGTTACCCACCATACTTGCGCACTGCACACATATACAGTACCTACATAATTATATATTGTGTATTTTAGTAAAAACTTTTACAATATTTATTTATTATTATTTTTATATTGTAAAAAAATTTAAAAATCTAATGACCAATAATATCAAAACTGTGTATTTAGAACAAACAATGATAATTTTTTCAAGTTATAGTTCTTAATATTGGTGGACGTTACTTTACACTAAATTGATATTTTTCACCTGATAATACATCGCATATATGTATATGTGTGTGTGTGTGTATGTGTACAGCATCATAGTGTTTTGTTTCGGACTCGTCGTGGAGCCGTTTATATATATTTGCTCCGCAGGACCGACAAAATTAATGACACGATTTTTATCAACGGTATACGATAGTAGTAGATTACGGGCAATAATAAGTGCTCGTAAAATATTATTATCGTAAGTCGAATCACAGTCGTACGAGACTCGACGTCTTTAAATCGTAATTATAGTAAGCGTTTCTTCACCAGGTATACTCGCAGCTAGCTATAATAGCACAATGCAAATGCTCAATATATATTATATATACAATATTATGCGTACAATGCATAGTGCACAATACATTAAAAAGTAACATGACTACAATATGTTAATTGTTTTTCGTATTTGATTCATGATTTATAGTATGTGGAATTTTCTCCTGCTGGGAATTTTTTTTCCTGTTTTTTTTTTTTTAACTGTCTTTGGTTCGCTATTATTCAGCTCGAGGTTTCGAATGTTACTACACAGTTTATGTTATTACTTATTACCCACTTAGCTACTTAGAGCATATCTGGTAGAAGATAATATTTTTTTCTCAATAGGTGGTTATTGAGATCGCTAATTTCCATCAGATCATGATTGAATTCAATGCTTCAAAAGTAATTACCTATGCCATAATATTATAGTCGATAAGCATATTTTGACTTAACCATTATATTTGCAAAATATATGCACATTTTTAGTATTGTTGAAAATTAAATACTATTTAAAAAATAATGATTTTGAGAAATCCAAAACCATACAAAAAGATTGCTACATTAACAATTTTGACTAAATCGTCTAAGTGTCTAGAAGAGTCTTGTATTTTGTATATATATACAGGTATACCTACACTGTATAATTTATTTTTAAAACTCAACTTTAAATGTTAAGCACATAATATTTATGTTAAAATTACACATTATATTAAACTATTATATGAAATTATTTGAAATTCAAAATAAGTAGGTAATAATTTATCATGGCTATATATAATAATCAATAGATACAAATTTTTAAGTCTTATTGATTGGCATGTTTTTCGACCTTTCAAAGACATTCAATTTAAAGATTATAATAGTATATGATTTTATTTCTATAATCTAATTTGATCGAATTATCGCAAAATGTGTTCGATTATTTAATGCAAGAGCCAAGAGGTATTATATTACGGTAAATAATTATTTATAATTATGCTTTATTTGCTTGTTTATCAGGCACCGATAAAAATGTACCATGTTTGTATATATTGTAGGTACCTACCTATATTGCATGCACACCCATTTACTGATGTCATTGTGTCTACACTCTTTGCCTTTACGGTATTCTGCTACCTTTACATTGTAAATTATAAAGCAAGATTTATTATTTGACCATATGGTATGTTTTGGTCATCGCGTGACATTAGAGCGATAGGACCACCCAAAATATTAGATCTAGAAAGCTTTTGATGAAAATTACTCTAAAATTGTTTTATTTATATTAATATATTATTTGTTACATTTGAATTGATAGTATGATCAAGTATAATATATTATATGCATACGAAGACTTAAGACCGATAATTTCAAAATTACAATAATTGCCATTATGATTGATCATTCATATTTATTTTCAATTTTTTTTTCATTATAATATATTATGCCGAAACATATCATAACCGTGAGCCTGTGGCTACATCGCATAGCTAAACTAATAATAATTACTATATTGTATATCATACATTTTTATTCCTGCAAGATATTTATAAAATTAATTATTTCGTGCACACTTAAATATATTTAAAATTTCCAAGTAATAATAGAATATTTAATATCTAATTAAAGTTTAGACGTAAATAATTACCAATTATTATTTATTATTGATATAAGTGAACCACTGAATACCTTTGTTCTACATTAATTCAATACCTAAAAATGGTGTTTAAAATTATTATGTGTAATAAATTAAACTAAATTGAGTACCTATATAATTATATTAATAGTTACTTTTTAATACTAGTATGCAATATATAAAGTAAATAATTAGTATAAATATACTTATATAATTATCTAACTAAACAGTAAGTATAATAAGAGTTTATTTTTATGACAAATTAAGTTATTACAATTTTCTATTCGTAAATATATTTAAATTTTAAGAAAGATAATCTGGAGTCAGGTATTCGATTATCTACATTATTTCTTTTGCTGTGGTAATTAGTGATATCCAGTTCCTTTTTAGAACAGTTGATCGATTATTAATACTTGATGTACTTATATTGATTAAGGGGCATAGTGCCTACCGCACGATGGCTGATGAGATATTAATGTATCATCATTAAGAAGGTTTAATATTAATGTCAATTTTTCCAACATAAAAATGTATAGGTACAATACATAATATTAATATTAATATGAAGATGAATATTATAGTAAACTGTAAATCCTGTTGAGACTTATACGATGCAAAAAATAATAACATACACATTGTACAGTGTGTACTATAAAAAATATAACAGTCATCGAAACATTATCGTGCAATTAAATGAATAATCTATCGTGAGATTACCTATATAATATTATAAGATCGAAAAAAACCACTACAGAGTTTAACTTGTAGTAGCCTGCATCGCTAGGTATACGTTTTTAAGTATAGGTATACATGCGATATTTTGAACGATGGTTTGTCAAACGAAAACTTAAATTATGCGTTCAATCCTATTTGGGAAAACGACCCTAATTTGGTTTAATTGGTTGACCCTTAAACGTGCCCTTTAGTTTTAGCCCACAGGAGTAGAAACCATATTATTATGTTTATATACCACGTGCCGCTACAGATGACGGTGGCATTATTATAACCTGATTGGACTCCTGTGTATTTTTTAAACGTTTTCTGCATTGATGGGTTTTTAACTACGAATTATTTGTAAACTCGTTATTATTGATGAATTGAAAAGATGACAAGTTATATAGGTTTTCCATTTCTTTTATAATTGACCGCACTACGTTTTTGAAAGATTTAATGGATTGTATACTCCATATTAGAGGCTCATTATACAATATGTCTGTGTGTGTATACACACTTTAAATCATGCTGCAACTCCGATTGGAATTCATCGTCCAGACTGCCGAGAGTCTCTCAAATACCGTTCCGACCAGAAGTCGGGAGTTCCCAAAAACCGTACACTGTACAGGTGTCTTATGAAAGGCTTTATTATAAGCGCATGTGAAGTATAGGTACCTGGAAAAAGTAGAAGTGTTCTGCAATTATTAGAATCTTCAGTTACATTTGAATAGACTCCTATGTTTGGTAACCGGGTAATCACAGCACAGTTTAACCACGACGAGTCTAAAATGTACAAATTCGTAATTGTCGAGATCGATTTCTATTGTTTTCAAAGTCTGTCCCGATCTGTTCTACGCTGCTGTGAGTTAATTAATCGGTCCTTGACGGACGTATTATATAGGTACCTATAATATAAAGTAATTGTTATCGTTTTCAGTCGATATGCATAGTGTATACATATTTATTATAACACTAACGCACACGTGTCACGGACGTTATATCGTATATTATATATGCTCGTGTGTGTGTGTGTGTGTGTGTGTGTGTGTGTGTGTGCTTGATCGAGTATATTATGGGCGCGTGCTGCAACCGTGTCGGTTTTCATGACCGGTAGGAGAGCGCGACGTATACAGCGTGGAAGAGCGCACGTGCTCGGCTCGTTAAACACTCGATCGGCGGCTGTGGCTAAATAAATTTATAATATTGTGCGTGTATGTGTGTGTTCGCCTCCGTGGGTGGCGCTGACTATACTCATCAATGAACTGTATTTATGTACTGGTATATACCAGCTATGCACCATCTATACCTAGACACTTCGACGGAGATGATCTTCGGCAGTCGCGACGATGATTTCAGACACTACGACGCGACGACGACAGTTATTCTTTACCGCCGTGACCCGTGACGCGACCACCATACCATATTAGAATTGTTAGTCTTATTATTATTATTATAATTTTCGACACGTCGCCGTCAACGAGTGTTTGGACAGTAGGGAATATTGAATTTTTAATCGATTTGAGAGCGTGAAAAACGAAAATTGTTACGAAAACTGAGAGCAAGAATAATAATATATAAAAATATTATTAAGCTAAGCTCAAAACTCTGTTTAAATAAATTAGTACTAAATAATATGTATGCATTAACAATAGGTAAATAAAACATAATTCTAACCGTGTTGTCTACTCAAATTATTTTTGTTCAAACAGAACGTATTTTGATCGTCAGTATTTCTCTCATTAAATTAAGGGCCACGTAGTGCAAAATAAAATTTAGTTATTTCATACCAAGAATTAAACAATTTACCTTTTTTAATCATATTTGATCTTCTCGGTAAGGTCAAATTGCAATTATTTTCGTCTAATTACACAAGGGACAGAAAAATGTTATGTTCGAATTTCACTCGTTTCGATCATTAAATAAAACCTATTTATTAAGAAATATCTGCCGTCAATAATCGGAAAAATAATTTGTATTTTGGTATTTTAAGCTTATTGTTTTTATATTAATAATTACACACCTAGGTTTAGTCACAGTTTTAAATAATAATAATATTAATAAACATAAGTCCAAGTGTATTTCTAAATTACTAAAGTTGTTGCAATACTAAGCCGATGGACATACTCATGAGATAGCCAGCTAAAATTAATATTTTTAAGTTCTATTGAATTACTGGATTAAGTACAATTCAAACATTACCTTTTTGTTTAACCCGAGTGAAATTTGAACATTTTTTGTTAAGTAAGGAGTGCAGTTAGACAATCCCTGTTTCTTTAGGATTTCATCGATTCCATCATTTTCTTTTTGTGTAGGTATGTAACTTGAAACAAAAAGAAAAAAAATGTATTTGCTACAACTTATATCAAATAAAATAAAAAATATGTGCTAATTGTAATTGTAGCCTGTAGGTATATCGTACCTTAAGTATACATTAATAATATTTCAGTAATAATAAATAATGTAAAAATCAGGAACATTAAAATGCATTGTTCTCTCGTTCATGTTATTAACAGTCAATATTATTTATTCAAGTTGTAAGTGCTACAAGTTACAACAGATGTGAACTCGGTAAATTCTTTAGGTATATTCCAATAACTGAAATTGAAAGTGTGGCGCACAACACATTTTGCATTTAATTTTTGTCATGGAATAGTGGTGCAGAATTACAAGTACTAAAATTCACACAATATACCATCTCCCCCCTTTTTTTTATAGGAAAATGTACATATCTTACATTGAGTGACATCGATTCTTTCAGTATAGGTAGTTTTAAAACAGTCTATAGAATCCATTAAAATGTAATATTTTATGGGATTCAAGAAAGTGAAAAAAGAGGTAAAGTACAATTTCCTTCGTATAATATATATCTCAAATTGTAATTTTATAAATCGATGATTGGTAGGTGGCGGAATAGATAGATATTTTTTTAAAACTGATGTAGGTTCTGCTGGAGTCGATGCTGTATTAGTGGAATTTATGAATACTTCTATTTAAACTATTCACCGAGAAATCACATTTTAACATTATTAAATAACCATAATTTATAGGAAACTTGAACAAAATAAAAATTCGTTATAATTCCAGTATGATACTGTAAATTGTTAGTAATAATTTTTTTAATTGAGTTCAACACAATAATAATTTCATCTAATCGGTGTTATTAATTGATTATTGGCTGTGTTGGAGGCATATGGCATAGCTTGAGGATATATAAATGTATAGACAATATTCATTTCAAACGAACTCATCGAAAATGTTGTAAATATTAACACAAGTTTTAACTTGAATACATGTTTTAAAAGATCAACGTTAGGATCTGCTATAAAAATAATGAGCATCAAGTTTAAAATGTAGAACCGAAATTATAGTTTAAATAAACAAGCTAAACAATTTAAAAAAAGTAATGATATTAAATTACACTATATTTACGGTTAATAATACCAAAGAACAGCCTTTGTCACGAATACTATATTTTCCCAAGTGAGTTTCATGTACTTTATTATTTGTCCTAATAACAATAAACAAATGATCAACAACCTGTTGGATCTCATCCATAACTTTTACCAATCTATGGCTGGCATAAGCTCACTATACACTCGTAACTGGTGTTGGAGACCTGAGTTTGACGAAACCGAACATTAAAAATTTTTTTCATAAGTTATGGTACTATTATTATATAATACTAGCTGACCCTGTGCACTTTATTTCCCGTTAAAAATTCCAACTCTATATGAGACTCGATGGTGATAATTCGAGCAGTATATTATGCCTACCTGCTGTGTATTATTGAAATAATATGTTTTATATTTATTTTGATTGTGGACGCGCCGATGGGCGGCTTTAAGTGCAACTCAGCCACCTAGGTAGGCAATGTGCAAAAATTCAATTGTATGCGTGCTTTTATACCTGATCTACCCGATGAACCACTGCAGGCAACCACTAAATAAAAAAAATAACCTTTTCTACTAAATATATTTATATTTCTCCTATAACCAATCGTATATAAACAAATATTTTCTTCGTAAATCTTAAAATCTCTGTTTGAGCAACTCCCCGGGTCGGACCTATCGGGTCCATTTTTGAATCTAATCCATCCAGGATTGTGTCTTGTTAGATTAGTAAAATAAAATAAAATTGTACTCAAGCTGTTTTTCTGGTAACGCCAACAACGAAAAATGGAAAATGAAGTAATAATCAAATAATCATATTTCATGTAGAATGTAGATAAAAACTTAATTTTATCTCTACTATCGACTATTGCGTTCTATGTGTAAAGAGAATATTACGGCTATAAATAAAATCAAACGGAATAAAAGCGATACGAAAATTATCACTTTACAAAATTTAAACTTTACTTTATATAGTGAAACATAATATTAATACCTGATATTCAATACACGACATATTTCTCCATGTTGATCCATTTTTTGGTGTTGGCCGGGTGCCCCATTTTAACAATTAACTATGTCATATGAACAATTTTATAAGCTAAAGCTTGCTGTAGCTTTTTCAATTCGAAAAAACATTCAGGAACTCAAAACATAAATCATCAAAAACATTTTAAAAAAAAAAATTTAAAAAAAGGGTTTTTCTAAAAAATTTTTCGTAAAAACCTCCTGGCAATTACGAACAACTAAAAAAAAATTTGAGCCAAATCGGCCCAGCCGTTCTCAATTGATGATTTGTTATACATTTTTGGCTCCATTTTTATATATTTAGATATAGTAAACATAAATCGTTTATTGTTATTTTTCACTAGCAAAACGCGTGTCTTACGATTAAAATATTGTCGTTTGACAGCAGTCAGGTATCTGTAGTATATCGTATACGTAATAATATGATAATATATGTGATATGTACAGGTATTATCGTCACGTGGTATATCCATACTACGTGCATAAGTCATTTTCGAAAAGAACAAAACGCAAACGTTAGGCATGATATATTGTATTTTGTTGACGTGTGCGGTATGTGCCCATGCCATATTGGTATTGCTGTATACTATAATAATAATATTATGACCGTGTCGATAATATGGCGAATACACTGTACCATGTCTTGTTCGTTTGTTTCGAATGCTCGAGTCACAGCAGTCGACGTATCAAAACTCACAAACGATTTATGCGCCGTACGATAAAAAGAATATGAAATTGTATGTATTGTGCACACATATTATAATACGATAATATTTTACGTTTTAATCGTATATTGTCACGCGACGTTCGAATGGCAGCAGTGCCTATGTATTTAGTTTGCCGGCAACTACTATATTATGTGAACCCATCAAGAAGTCGGTGGTCAAACCATCATAGCGGTAAACGAATTCTAAGTTGAGAGAATTACACTAATCACTTATCATAGTAAATAGTGATTGACAGCCATCGTGGTGCAGGCGATCACAACCAGAGATTGCAATTGGAACCATATTGAAAACCACCGTAAGTCTAAAACCCTATGAAAGTATTAGAATCCGAACCATTATTGAGATATGTCTCAGAAACCAGCATCGTTTTTTTAATAGTGCCTATATTAAAGGCATTTTTTCATGTTTGATCGTTTAATTTTTATTTTTGAGTCATGTACCTATACCTATACAATAATTTTGAAATTATATATTGGACATTATTGCTTATTAAGTTATTGAATATTTATTGGTTGAAATTGGTATTATTTGGAACCGACATTATCGTTATTTTAAAAACGATACAGAAACAGAATATAAAATCATACATATATTCCTTCTAAATCAAAGTCTATAAAGATTTCTTCTTGTATAGCTATATAATATTATGAATATTGAATACACATGATCTATCTATATATCAATAACGTCAAGAGCGCCTACAGGGTAATTTTTTTTGGGGGGGAGACAAGATGAAACTTGATTCTAAAAGACCAAAACCTATTTACGGCATATAGATACTAAGTTGATACTTCTTGAAAGTGATAAGTATTAAGCAAAAGTTGTAATTTTGATGACAATAATATAATACATATATTTGATTTTTACAACATTGAAATTATAATGTCGTTAATGTGTGTTTATCGGCATTGACAATATAGGTACTGGGGGATGAGGTGACTGAGTGGTCTGACGCGTCCGCTGCGACGCAGCCGGTCGCTGTTCGATCCTCGGCTACCGGGCGGCATTTTTCTCCGGACAAGTCGCGGTGACCGGAGAACAAGTGCTGCCATCCCCCACCCCCGGGGCATGGCAGAAACCTACGGGTGCCCCATTCGAAATTCTGCCAAAAACAAACACACACGTGTTCCCCCCTACCGTCCCAAAATATACAATACAAACAAACCTACAATACAAATCCTACTACAGCTAATGGCCTCAGTTGCCGAAGCTTAAGATCAATAAAAAAAAAAAAAAAATATAGGTACTGTCAATATTAATGTTAGTCTCGACAATGTTATTGACTACAGACGTTATTACTTATAATTTACACTAGAGACGCCATGCAGGTAACATATAATATTATAATTATTGATCAAATGTCGTACACCGTTCTTATGAGATCTTCGGAGCTCTCGGAACAAGCATTTTTGAATTTCTGATCACTCCGTACACTAGATAAATGTTGACAATCAATGTGTTTGTATATTATATCTGTGTAATTGTTTCAGAGCCGAATACTATCTGTTGTACCTGTATTTTTAAATTTTTAAAATAAGTATGAAAATATAATTCAGCTGCCACTGGAACACGAGTTCGGAATTAATCGGGGATTGGGAATAAATGAAACCGATATTTTTGTTTTTTTAAGAACTAAAGAACCATATACTGAAACAAATAAAAAACAAATTACAGGTTCTACATATATGTACTATAGTTGTCGATCGAAATAACTGTATGATATTATTATTATAATATGATCACACACGCGAGACAAGACACGCCTGTGCATTTTATATAAAGGTATCATAAAAGGTTTAAATAAAGAAGTTAACTTAAATAAGAAGATATCTTCTAAGGCCGTGGATAAACGTTTCCAATTATGGAATCAGGCTATATTCGATATTACTAGGGTCTAGACTCTAGAATATATAAATGAACAACACATAATAGTTGATATGTTGAGAGTTAGTGTGGGAGTTAGCGTAAGATCATGAATAGTTTTGACTAACGACGATATGAAGCTATCACGGTCGGCGTCCTTAAAATTTAAAGAGCTCTGATGACGAATAAATGGACATCGAGTGACATTTATACACATTAAAAGGTAGGCCTAAATGAGATATATTGACAATATATTTGAGTTGTTTAACATTGACTAAAATATGTTCTACTGTTCATGCCTATATTGCTTATGTATTGATGATATAGAGTCTATATTATAGACCATATGATGTCAGACACTGTATGCAATTTTATTGTCTATATAGTCACTAATATGTCTTATAGTTATTTCCAAAAGTACATCATTGTACCCAGCAAAATATTATAACGTACAAATACGTTAAATGCGATTATCGATGAATAATATAATACAATATAATATGCATTGAATAGATTTCACCGGTTAGCGGGTAAGTCCTGTGCAATGTGCATATTACATTTTATACGTGCACTCTTATATTATTATAATCGTTTAATACCCGTTGCGCGGATCGCGAAAGTCGTGTTCGTTAGCGGCGGTGGAATTCGATTTTTCGAATTACGAGAAAACAAACGAATAAAATATAATACAAATGCGAACGGAATCACGATAACGGCGTGCGGCTTACACAACAATATAAATAGGTACGCATCCGCGTACACCTGCCGACGACGACGGTACAATAATAATGTAGACACTGTTTTATTATTACCGTTCGCACGGTTGTAACCACACGCGGGACGCGGTTAAGACCACAAATCCCGTGGCGCGCACAGAAGTCACATAATAATATTGTGTGATTATGCGCGAGGTTGGCGGTGGGCCAGAGCTCACGGCGATAAAGGCATTGGCGGTTGACGAAGTGACGGATGGAGGGGGGTGGTAAAGGGGTAAAGCGCAGCAGTGTTATATTATGTACCTGTAGATCTTACCTCAATCGATAAATTAGGCGTTGGATCTACACTTGCGCGTATGTGTGTGTGTATGTGTGTGTGTGTGTGTGTACTTGAAAACGTTTTACTGCCGTTTTAATTACGTATACCTACAAACGTCTCGCCCCGTCCCGTTTACATACATGTGTATATACAATAATATTATCTGCGTCGTCTTTTTCTCCGTTCTCGGTTTCCTCTCTTTTTCATATAGGTATGCTGCTATCTCATTCTGACCAGTCAGTCCGTTCCTATATATATATATATATATATGATATGCGTCTAAATACACGTCCTGTACACACATTATTTTATATAGGAATGCTTAACGTTGGCCGCCGAAAGTCTCTCGGAACTGGTTTATGAGCTGACTCACGGAGACTTTTTAATTTACCCGTATTAATAGAATATAATATTATAATGTAAAAGATTTCGATTCTTATCGCGTGCTCTCGCGCGAGCTCCGCTACGATTCCTACCCCGGGGCGGGTTAGGTGTCGACGTTTATTAATGGACCCAGAATTCAAATGAGACGTATGTATAATACTATTACCGTGCGGGCGGCGGGAGACACGTCGAGCTACAGGTACATGGTCCCATAGAGCCACAGCGACAGGTGGCGAAGAGGACAGCGCGCGGCATGTATTTCGTGGGAGCGGACAAGAAGTCCCGAATTCAATAATATACTTAACCGACAAATTTCTGTACAACATTTTCTAGAGTTATATTGTCGCACGCGCTTATACTTAAGGAAGAAAAAACTGCTGCATGATGTCGACTACGACAATTAAAACATGAAAAAGACCGCAGCAAAATCTAGAAGTGTTTTTCGTCCGATTTGTACTCGCACACACAGATATCATATGTATACCGAATTATATAGATGCGACTCGTTCTTCAAAAAACTGTTGACTATAGCATGTTTACTCCATCGGACGACATAAATATATAACTAACGACCTCTGAATATTTTCAAATTTTATTTACGAAACACATGGGTACCATACCTATCATAGACGTATCGACTATTGCATATCTACCTGTTATAATACATGTCTATGGTAACTACAAAGAGAAAAAATCAGATTAAATAAAGCAAAAATCGTAAACTCAAGGAAATAATATAATAATATATAATACATAATACATATTAAGTTGTTACATTATGTAAATTTAGTGTTAAGCGGTAAAAATAATATTTTGACATTGTTTTTCGTCCGTTAGTGTTTAAAACACTTTAAATTTAATATAATATTATTATTGTTTTGTTTTTATCCCATGTAACGAACCTATAAAATCAAACATATTATAAAACGCACGTCAACGTTTTTATCAAGTCCCTTGTTAATATATTATATACGTCATATACGTATTCATCTATAATATTGTAGGACAGTAAGCGATGACATTAAGTACTATAATGTCGCATATTTGTACGATGAACAGAAAGATTATTTCTTCAACAGCAACCGTATTATTCTGTTTTATATTTATGATGTTATAATATCATGTATAGTTGATTAGGTATGCATTTGCGAAACACACCGCTCGCGAATCCGTGATAGTTGTATCATATTTTGCATGAAACGAATTGTTTGTCAGTTGTCGATCTACATTGCCTTACATTAAGCATTTAAGCATCATCATTATTTCACGATGTCGGATTTTGTCACATAATATATTTATTATAATACAATGTGCAAGAATAGCAAAAAAAAAGTATATACATGCATATAATAATATTATGTCTATCGTGAATCGAAGACAAACGATTTTAATAGACTCGTTTCTTCGGCCAAGACAACACGATAATATTATAATATATATATATACATTTATACCTATAGGTAATTACAGAAATGCCATGAATTGACATAGCGGTAGTGGTGTGTGTGTGTGTGTGTGTGTGTGTGTGTGTGTGTATAGGTATATATGGCCGGAGGGTCTTGCAGCCGAAGATAATATAGAAGAGATTAATGTTTACATTGTGATGAAGTTTTTCTGGTGCGTTTAAAAACACATTTATCGCTAATGCTTACGAATCGATTTTCGTATGTATATTAGGTATAACTTTTAAAAATTAATTCCACACAACAACACTATTATAATACAGGTATTGCATATAAGTATAGTAAAGGTATGTATAATAATACGAGGAGAGGTCGGCTGTAATATACAAGTCCAAATGTGAAACACTGTCTGTTTGCGGTCGTATTCCACTGTATATCATATAAACATATATATATATTTATTACATTGACGTACACGCGCGCGTTTACAATAACATAGCCGGGCCGTATTTAATTTTGCTCGAGGCCCCTCCGGCACACAATATTTCCCCCGTCCCAGTATATATATATATATATATGAACCGAGCCGGTATTTTTGCCGGGGCCCTATCTAGGAGTCAACGACGAGGAGGCATAAAAACGAGTTTTTCGGGGGGGATCGAGTATTATATTATATTTTCGAGTCGGCATTTATATAATATGCTCACGGCCGGCCCCACCGACTGACACTTAAGCAATACGACCGTGTTGCTTTAGGCAACATATTTACCTCTCGTGTGTTATTTTATTATGGGTATACACTGCCGCAGTGTGTGTGTGTGTATAAAACCAAACGAATAAAATAAAATACGAAAACGAAACAGAAAAAAAAAAAACGTTGTTCCAATAATTTTCGAGACGTTTGACAGCCGGACACCGTTTTCTCCGTCGACAATATACATATATATATATGTATTATATTTGTACACACACGTATGCGTATACGAACGCGTAGAAAAAAATATAAAAATCTCCGGCGCTCGGGAACGACCATCTGGATTTTTCAACACAATTTTACGGTCCGCGTCTATATCCTTCTGCGGGAGGCTATAGCGCGCGTGCTTGAATAATAAAATGCAAATTCCATCGCCATTGTTCCATTATTGTATCGGTGTGCGACGACGACGACGACGGTGTGCGTAAAAAGTGTTGTTATAATATATACATGTGTGTGTGTGTGTGTGTGTGCTTACGTCCAGCTGAGCGCGGTCGTAGTGGCCGCCGAGGTATACCTATATAGGTATATACATAATATAATATAGCTGGTATCTATCTGATACTCATATTTTTCCAACCATATTGTTCCTACCGGCTCAGTCCGGGCACTTCATCACGTGGCGCGCACGCCAGTCGTATACGTGTAATTTTGCATAAATATCGTTTTATTATCATTTATGTATATAAATATATACACACCCAAGCTATTTGCACACACAAACGGGCGACGGAAACATTATTTACGAGACATATACGACGCAGATCGAGGGGACACCGGTAAACCCGTATGCGTATGTATGTGTATGTGTGTGTGTGTGTGTGTGTGTGTGTGTGTGTGTGTGTGTGTGTGTGTGGGTTAGATCGCTGCTGATGCTGGTCCATCGATTATTCGATGATGATGTATGCCGACATAGTCACACATTGTGCCACGTTTATTACGCTCAAAGAAAGTGTACAAAATTGTACATATAGGTGTAAATGACATATGACATATTATGATATAATAACAATAAGTAGTAAGTACATACCTATAATAGCCGCAGTTGCGCTTGATGTAACCGACTTACTATCGGTGGATAATGGATAGGTAGGTAGGTTGGACGATAGCGTGCAAAAATACGAACCAGAACGGTTATAATACGCGGTATACGCTGTGAGTCTCGTTGTCTTCCTTGCAACGGCAACGCCTGGAATTTGAAAATTTACGACCGTCTGTAACTGCTTTAAAATATATTGAGTACACTCCATATTGCAGTAATAATATTTTTTGTGAGCAATTTCTAACCTATATTATGAAGCTTATATGCTCTAGATCAATATTTTTATGTATTCAGGTTACACTGAAAATATATTTTTTTTCTGCTTTTGAGTGGGGTTGTAGAAATACTGCTGAAGGGGTTAAAATTATTTTTACCGATTCAAAAAAATTATATGCGTGCCAGCTTTATTCCACAGTTGTGTGAATCAACCCTGCACTCGGCTTTATTGTCATTAGGTGTTCTACACTACCCGACTAATGTATTCATATAATGTGTGAACAAATTATTTAACACGCACGTTCGTGGAATTACTAGGATGCCGCATCTACATCACGATACATAGGATTGCAAATTTATGAGCGAATAATATGTGAACAAAAGTACTAATAACTGTCATCGCGACCGTCCCGTAATACAGCTGCAGCGCCGCTCGAACAATACAATAATACAATATTATTATCAGTCTCGGAATAGGTCTCGGCTATTTTTGCAAAGGCCGCGAACGAGGAAACGTGCAACTTACGTATAGGCATATGGTCGGACAAACGCATAAAACACCGTATCATGCATAGTATTTGCGCGGGAAAAACGATGGCATTTCATACCGACGACCTCGTGCCACCGCAATCACAATATCCTACTGCACTGCCGGCGCCACGGATATTGTTATTATTATTATTATTATTATTATTATTATTATGGTATTACGATTTAAATCAACAGTGCCGACCTCATAACACGTACGTGGGAGGAGTGTTATAATAATATTATAGATTGAAATATTGTAGTGATTGAGGTATGTATATTATTGTGTCACCGCCGACGCCGCTGTGGAACGTCTATGAAAAGAGTGGCTGACTAATGTCAATGAGACATTATCACGAAATTAAAAAAAAACTGTTTTGCAAAATATATGACATGGATAAAAAAAAAGACTCGTCTGAGATCACGATGACCCCGATAAAGATAATATAATATGTATGTACAGGGTCATGGAGATATTATTTTAATATGAGACACTATTACTGATGATTTCATTGTTTGAGTTTCTAATATGTATACTTATTACTTATAACAGTACAGTTTTGTAAAAAATTAATTTTGTTCAATTAGAATTTTAAATGAAAGAACTAAAGAAGATAGTATTGATGTTAGTTATTTCATGTCACACTACTATTATGCTTTAACATTAAATATTTATAAATTCTATTTACATTCTGGTTTGATACTTTATAAAATGTACACAACAAACTACAAATCGTTTGAACTTAAAATTTGGAACAGTGGTTCCTCTAAACCTTCTCGCACTCGGGCCTCAAATAAAAAAACTATATTTTAAAACCAAATGTATGTGTGCAGCTTATATACTCAAAAACTACTCAATTGAATTTGACGAAAATCGCAGAGATTGTTTTTAGAGATGTCAGAAAAGTTTAAGGAGTTAGTAAAGTTTAAACCACGTTAAAAAATATATACCAAGTGCTAAATCCAATCCAAGACTTTCGGTTGCCCATCTAGGTCGAATCATTTCACAAAGCTATGTACACTGGCGCCGATTTGTCCGTGAACTGAAACTGCGGAGATACACTCAAACCGAGATACATTTGTGTAGCGTATATATTATATAGAATTTGCCACACAAAAAGAAAATTGTACATGGGTTAAGTCAGGATATTCAGCTATCGTATTTATGTTATGACCAATAACCTAACCTAAATATTAATTACAATTTTTTATTTTCGAAACAGAAACAGATCTACATAAAATATATATTTCATACTACACAGCATATCTACCAGTTACCACATAGTTTATACATTATTATATTAAATATTATATATTAACAATGAAGGACAAAGTGGTGTGTGTACCTCTTAACTTTTTTTAGTGAAGTTTTATCGGTGTACACTTACGTTAACGTTATAATAGTGTACAAGATGCGCGCCCGTGACATATTATGAGTATATCTTATATTATATTGGCCGTCGCCGTTTTTTAACGACAGCAAAAATTATTTTTTAATATTATCGTCGAACCACACGCGAGGCTGAAACGAGCATATTATAATGGAGTTGTAATTGACCGTAAACAATTGCAACAATAACTCTACGCCACTATTCGTATACACACACACACACACACACACACACACACACACACACACACACACACACACACATGTATATATGTATGTGTGCAGTAATATTAATAGCATATACGTATAGTGTATAATATGCGCATTTGACCGCGTACGGGGGGGCCTATACCGCGAACATGTTATATTGACCAATTTATATCGAGAGGAGCGTCGAGGTTAATAACGATGTAATATATAGGAGGTACCTGAGTGTACTATAATGTTATACCTATATATATCGTACGAGATATATATTATTATGGCTTACATAAACGTATCTATATTAATTTACACACCCCGCACTGCCGCACATATTATGTGCTCCAATGACATTGGACTGGACGTGTTTAATTCTTATTTAATACCAAATCGTTATAAATCCGCTCGGACTTAATTAATTTTTAACAGCCATTTGAATAAAAAATACATTTACTCCTCCGGCGTCGCGGTCGTCGTCGAGGCACGAGTACTGGATAATATAACATATTATAACAACAACGTCGACTAGAAGACGCATCCGCCGCCGCAGCCACGATGTATATGAATCATCAAACCTATAAACATTGATAAATGATAATCATTATTTTTTTACATCGTTTTTTTTTTTATAATTTCACTATATTGTATATTATTATTACACGCGTGCTAGTATATAATAATGTATTGTATATTATATATGTATATATAATGCCACCAACGTGGTTTGGCTACAGACGTTTTTTATTTTCGTATTCGCTATAGGTATTGGACCGACAGTTAAAATTGTTTTTTCGTAGGAATGAAAAAACAAAATGTCGCGTGTACATCCGCTACTCCGTTAGTAACTTATCGATTTCGGTTGTCCCGATTCCCGATGTGTCTATATTCTAAAATATATATAATATTGTTCGCATCATTCTTGGAGAGCTGACAATAATAGTTATTTCGCTGTATAATATGATACACTGCAATAATACTCAACACTATCGTCTAAATCGTCATGTACCTGTGCAGAGCATCGTTTTCGTGAAATCCCAGCATGGCAAATCGAGAATTCGCCATTTACAAATATATATATATACACAGCGGTTTAAATCTGCGAGATTTTCGAACGCGCAAAGACGATACCTAATAATAATATTCTTATGCATAAATGTATGCGATACGTATGACTGTGTATATAACTATAATACGTGTACATAATATTATATAGGTGCAGTTTATACTTAATATTTCATATTATACCTACGGAGCCGCGTGCACGAGGTATAATGCACGTTGTCGAGTTAAAATACGTTCAACTGGTTTTTTTTTTTTTTATGCGAATTACACGGTGCCATAGTGACGATGACCCTAATCTCTGCTGCAGCGGTGCAATTTGCATATGCATTCCTTATCGCGATCAAACACATATAAAATGGCTACACCGTACGCAAAATATATACGAACACATAATATACCTCATATTATAATTGCATAGATATATTTATAGTGCTGTAAATCATCGCAATAACTCGCAATAATGATATTACCTATATATAGTAGGTATGTATTATATTCGCATGCGTTCAGTTATCATAGCACCTAACGAATCAATAATTTCACGTGCACTACCTGCATAATATTATGTTTTTTTTAGTACAAACGTCGAATACGTGTATGATATTTTCTGAATGTGAAAAAAAACTGAACACCGATCATACATTATCCGTTATAAAACATTAATGTTAGAGTGCGCTGCATGCTGTGTAGGTATCGATATGACAAATTCCTGTGGCGACGCGATTAATGTTTCATTTCGACAAAACAATACAATTGATTCTTTTCTAGATAAGACCAACCAGACAACTAATATAGAAGTTATTTTTCTCTATGTATTATTTTGTATTATTTTTGTTGTTACAATATTGTAAAAAAATATTAAATATATTGACACAATTAATTAAATAATGACAACATTTTCCCGTCATAATTATATATTTTTCTTTCAATTGGTTCAGAAAATTCGATGCCTCATGTTAAGTTTATTATTGTCCACGATTGTTGCAGTCCTCCGCTTATTTTGAATTAACTGCTACAATAGGCTTGCTCGTGCAAATTTCCTTGAAATTCATGGATATTAATATATGTTATAGGTGCTTCATTTGTGATGTACATAAATTGTATGATATTATTGTGCTTCGCCAATTTAATGGTTTATTGTATATATTATATACGTTATACGTATATACAGATATACTATATTCACAAATATTAACAATAAAATACGAAATGAACGAGGTCAGTCCAGCACTTGATTTATCGATATGACGATATTTTAAACAGTGCAGAGATTGACGAATGTTTTCATTATTCCTAGATAGGTGTATAGTATACACATTATGATATATTTTTTCAATTACATGTATATAAAATCATCTGAAATTTTGCTTTTTTCGACAAACACATTTCTGACAATAAATGCGTGTTTACGACTTAGGTATATGTTATTTGCGTAGGCATCAATGTGATATTATGTACATACACACAATAGTATTACCATCGATGCTTAAGAAGGGCTGATATATAGACCACGATTTAAACACATTAATATGTACAATTTAGGTTAAGTTAGCTTAATAGTTATATTATTATGTATTACCGATGCGATATGATGCTGAGTCACACATCTCTGCAGCAATATACAGTATCTAATATTGAACGGGAAAACGGCGTTTTAGGAAATTTGAAAGTTGGTTATCATTATTACAATTGTATGACAAGTGGAAACACCAAGAAAAATTTTACGAAATCAGCTGTAGGTGATGAGAAAGTAAAGTTATGTTTTACCGTAATAGCCTCCCAACTTCAAGTTTCAAATTTCATGTTCAAATTTCCCGGACAAATCTCTCGACAAATGTTTCTCGATACAATTTAAATATACATGAATTTAATAGGATTGTCTTCTATTATATTCTATTCTATTAAAATGCGTACTTACATAAATACGTATCGTGTCTACAGATGAGTGTGTTGGGAAACCACTGACTATTTAATTACCTAAGTCTGCGGCTCTACGTACACTATACACACGTGGTAGGTAGCGATTAGCGATGGTGGTGACACGCGTTCCCGCCAATTTGGCTGTGTTTTGGCGCCAAAAAACCGGTCACGTAGTCCTATTCCCCAGATACCTATATATCCGTACATTATAAGTCCCTCTCTCCATGATTTCTGGTTCTTATTCGTTACGATCTATCGTTGATCCGCTAAAACCCACACAGACTTTCATAATAATACACCGCACCCGCATAGATGACTAATCGTTGGAATGAATGTTCCACTCGATTTCCGCAGTACTGTAATGATAAAATATTGAGTGCCAGCACACATGTATTTTTTTTTTTTTTGTTTTCCATTGAGTGATTTATGACGATATTATTTGTACAGCGGCTAATCGATATTTTTATAAAATACTTTAAGCCCACCACTTTGCGCTTGAATAACCATATCCACCAACAGAGCAGCATGCCGAAAGATGTGATCCAGTTATGTTGATATAATGATCCAAAAAATACCACGCGGTAGTTGGGTAACTGGTAGGTACTACAATAGAATGAAATTAGTGGGTTCTGCAGGACGTTGGTGTCAGGTTTAACCACCAATAGAGCTTACAGAAGCTTACAAGGCTTAGATCTTGAAAATTCGGTAGTACCTATGTACGAACTACGAGGTAACATTTTTATCACACGTTTGAATAATATTTTACTAGACAAAGCCTGCGTGAATGACAAAAATAAATGTTAAAAAGGTTTTTTACTCCGAACGAAGTTTAATAAGATATGTACGAACTAAATAACGTTCAACGCCTCAACGGTATTATATGTACTTAATCATGCTAAATAGAATATCGTAGGTATGTAACTCGTATTGCCTAACTGTGGACAAAAAAATCTTTAAAAATCACGCGTACTCGGAAAGTTTAAATGTATTATAAATGGTATGATATTAAGTGGTATGGTACGGTTAAACGTTAGGTATACGGTATAAAATCTATACAATCAGTACAATCAATCATAATGGTTCTGCGTAGTTAAAACTACATACTGTGGTCGTTTTTTTTTTAAATTATGTTGGTACTTATATATTTGTATAATATATTCATTGAAAATATTGGTCTGACTATTCAAACAGTAAATTATAATGATGGTTAAAGATTCCGTATGACGGAAATTGGAAATTGGAAATCGTCAAAAAAAAACCACCTGTACGGCCGTAGACCAATCATGTGCATTATACTTGTGGCTACATAATTTATCTGTTATAATTTATAATCAATTGGAAACGATTATCTTAATGAAACTGTATATTATAGGTAAGTATATTATATGAGTAGTTACACGATACCCGTATAACCTATATATATATTAGGAACTTGAAATTCGAAAAATAATAGTATTTACATATTGGTACTAGGAATTTAATATCAAAATAAAGTTAAGTCACTTACCTTGCCAAGTCGAATTTATCACATACTTTTGAATATAACACAATATATTAATCATGATGTGATAAATATTGATAAAACACTAAAACAACATTTTTATATTAAAGGTTCAGTAATGTGTGATTAACATTTTGTGTATAGTATGTACCCACTAAGCAAGAAAACTGGTCTTATAACAAGAAAACAAACTCATTAATTGCTACATGTCACAATCCTAAAAATAAAATATCTTTACTTTTGTTAAAAATATTATCTTAATACATTATATTACGGTATATTGTAAGCATACAGGTCTACACTAAGTCTAGAACCTAGGTAAAATAAACAATCATGTAATCAAAAAAAGGTTGTTAATCAGATCACTGAAATTTGATCCTTATAGTAAGTCAAGTATACTTCCAAAGTTCCAAAAATCAAAAATTGAATTAATTCATCATTAAAGGAAAAATGAGGGTGTTAAACTTCATGAATCATCCTGTATGTGGGAAAATGGCCGGCTCATCATTGTAAGTCTGTCTGCGTTATATAAAGAAAGCAATTAATTTACAAATCATTTGAATATACATGTGATAATTAACATATTTTACCTCGTATCAACAGCATATGTATATTTTCACGCCGGTTAAAATATGCAATGATTAATTATAACTTATTATTAAGTATATACACACACACATATATTATATTATTACATTATAAAGTATTATGTAAACTGTATTTAAATTTATGGTGTTATCAAATGGAAATCACAGAAGAAGGTTAAACCAAACGAACAGAGATTAAATAACTATATGTATATCGATAGAAGAAATCAAATAATGCAACACGTTTTATACCGAACAAATAATCTCAATAATATTTTTATTTTGTTTGTTGTATTATGCTTATATTATTACATTTTATTTCTAAAGCTTTTGCGATATATTTATGTGATCAAGCCACGCTTGACGTTTACCTTATTCTTAAGTTAAACGTTGAACAATATGGCGAATATGTCAAGTGACAAGTACTAGACATACTATATTATGTATGAAGTGTAAGAAGTTACTAAAAGTATTCTCTTCCACAATTAATTGCACCATATACCTACATTTAAATCATGAATAGTATTAAAATGTTTCATATTTATTAGAGTTGGTGAGATTCCATCTCAACATTTTTTGAAAAATTGAAGTATTTTTAATTTATTGTAAAAAAGTATTTTATTCGAAATATTCTAATCTAAACTATTTTTAAACCATTTTATTTTATTTAGTCATACACGTATATGAATTGTTTACCCAACCTCACCTTACGTTTGGATATTTTATACATTATTTAACTCTAACTTGCTTTTCTATCTACTATCGTGAAATTAAATGCTTTTTCATAGTAGGTGACAGTGTGACACGTGTTTTGATCTCAGATGATGCGTTTGATCATAAGGTTGATTTTGGTTGCAGTCTGTTGCACATACGTACTAACTGTTCTAAATGAAAAATTATTATTTTATAAATCAATAAATCAAATAAGTGATTTACTTCTTATTACTTATAAAATGCCACAGAATCATATAATTTTCCTAACGAATTTAAATAATTTTTAATGAGATTTACATTGGTACTAAAGTCTAAGTATCTTATGATGTTTAAAAACAAAGTATTTTAGAAATCTATCTCCCATATACCCTCTGGCCACTTGGATACGTCCCCGCAAGTATATATAGTTATTAATAATAATATTATATAATATATGAATGTTGGATATTATATTGACATCTGTGACCGACCTCGAAATGATATAATATGATAACATATTTTGCAGACTAACTACGTTCTTATAAATTATACAATTTTAAAAGAAATAATATAGCTGAGTGTCGCCAGTTTGTTTTCATTTAATTTATACTAATATTAAGATACGTATAATAATATGTATATATACCAACGTATTTTTTTATTTAATCAAGATTAACCGATCCGTTCTCCGTCGCCGATTAGATATCGCTATGTTCTGATGTAATTACACATATTTACAATTTCCTTTTACGATCGACATACATATATATATATATATATATGATATATAATATACACGTACGTGTATAATATATATAATAAAATATATGCATAGCGCCGAAGCTCATTAATAACCGGTGAGTGAGACATTGAAGTGTTTTAAGCAACAGATAAACGCGTATAATATTTTTTTCAACATACTCAATGCATATTATACATTATATTATATTATTTATAATTACAAATGCACTGCACGCTGTAATGCACNTTATACGTATATACAGATATACTATATTCACAAATATTAACAATAAAATACGAAATGAACGAGGTCAGTCCAGCACTTGATTTATCGATATGACGATATTTTAAACAGTGCAGAGATTGACGAATGTTTTCATTATTCCTAGATAGGTGTATAGTATACACATTATGATATATTTTTTCAATTACATGTATATAAAATCATCTGAAATTTTGCTTTTTTCGACAAACACATTTCTGACAATAAATGCGTGTTTACGACTTAGGTATATGTTATTTGCGTAGGCATCAATGTGATATTATGTACATACACACAATATAGTATTACCATCGATGCTTAAGAAGGGCTGATATATAGACCACGATTTAAACACATTAATATGTACAATTTAGGTTAAGTTAGCTTAATAGTTATATTATTATGTATTACCGATGCGATATGATGCTGAGTCACACATCTCTGCAGCAATATACAGTATCTAATATTGAACGGGAAAACGGCGTTTTAGGAAATTTGAAAGTTGGTTATCATTATTACAATTGTATGACAAGTGGAAACACCAAGAAAAATTTTACGAAATCAGCTGTAGGTGATGAGAAAGTAAAGTTATGTTTTACCGTAATAGCCTCCCAACTTCAAGTTTCAAATTTCATGTTCAAATTTCCCGGACAAATCTCTCGACAAATGTTTCTCGATACAATTTAAATATACATGAATTTAATAGGATTGTCTTCTATTATATTCTATTCTATTAAAATGCGTACTTACATAAATACGTATCGTGTCTACAGATGAGTGTGTTGGGAAACCACTGACTATTTAATTACCTAAGTCTGCGGCTCTACGTACACTATACACACGTGGTAGGTAGCGATTAGCGATGGTGGTGACACGCGTTCCCGCCAATTTGGCTGTGTTTTGGCGCCAAAAAACCGGTCACGTAGTCCTATTCCCCAGATACCTATATATCCGTACATTATAAGTCCCTCTCTCCATGATTTCTGGTTCTTATTCGTTACGATCTATCGTTGATCCGCTAAAACCCACACAGACTTTCATAATAATACACCGCACCCGCATAGATGACTAATCGTTGGAATGAATGTTCCACTCGATTTCCGCAGTACTGTAATGATAAAATATTGAGTGCCAGCACACAAGTATTTTTTTTTTTTTTTGTTTTCCATTGAGTGATTTATGACGATATTATTTGTACAGCGGCTAATCGATATTTTTAAAAAATACTTTAAGCCCACCACTTTGCGCTTGAATAACCATATCCACCAACAGAGCAGCATGCCGAAAGATGTGATCCAGTTATGTTGATATAATGATCCAAAAAATACCACGCGGTAGTTGGGTAACTGGTAGGTACTACAATAGAATGAAATTAGTGGGTTCTGCAGGACGTTGGTGTCAGGTTTAACCACCAATAGAGCTTACAGAAGCTTACAAGGCTTAGATCTTGAAAATTCGGTAGTACCTATGTACGAACTACGAGGTAACATTTTTATCACACGTTTGAATAATATTTTACTAGACAAAGCCTGCGTGAATGACAAAAATAAATTTTAAAAAGGTTTTTCACTCCGAACGAAGTTTAATAAGATATGTACGAACTAAATAACGTTCAACGCCTCAACGGTATTATATGTATTTAATCATGCTAAATAGAATATCGTAGGTATGTAACTCGTATTGCCTAACTGTGGACAAAAAAAATCTTTAAAAATCACGCGTACTCGGAAAGTTTAAATGTATTATAAATGGTATGATATTAAGTGGTATGGTACGGTTAAACGTTAGGTATACGGTATAAAATCTATACAATCAGTACAATCAATCATAATGGTTCTGCGTAGTTAAAACTACATACTGTGGTCGTTTTTTTTTTAAATTATGTTGGTACTTATATATTTGTATAATATATTCATTGAAAATATTGGTCTGACTATTCAAACAGTAAATTATAATGATGGTTAAAGATTCCGTATGACGGAAATTGGAAATTGGAAATCGTCAAAAAAAAACCACCTGTACGGCCGTAGACCAATCATGTGCATTATACTTGTGGCTACATAATTTATCTGTTATAATTTATAATCAATTGGAAACGATTATCTTAATGAAACTGTATATTATAGGTAAGTATATTATATGAGTAGTTACACGATACCCGTATAACCTATATATATATTAGGAACTTGAAATTCGAAAAATAATAGTATTTACATATTGGTACTAGGAATTTAATATCAAAATAAAGTTAAGTCACTTACCTTGCCAAGTCGAATTTATCACATACTTTTGAATATAACACAATATATTAATCATGATGTGATAAATATTGATAAAACACTAAAACAACATTTTTATATTAAAGGTTCAGTAATGTGTGATTAACATTTTGTGTATAGTATGTACCCACTAAGCAAGAAAACTGGTCTTATAACAAGAAAACAAACTCATTAATTGCTACATGTCACAATCCTAAAAATAAAATATCTTTACTTTTGTTAAAAATATTATCTTAATACATTATATTACGGTATATTGTAAGCATACAGGTCTACACTAAGTCTAGAACCTAGGTAAAATAAACAATCATGTAATCAAAAAAAGGTTGTTAATCAGATCACTGAAATTTGATCCTTATAGTAAGTCAAGTATACTTCCAAAGTTCCAAAAATCAAAAATTGAATTAATTCATCATTAAAGGAAAAATGAGGGTGTTAAACTTCATGAATCATCCTGTATGTGGGAAAATGGCCGGCTCATCATTGTAAGTCTGTCTGCGTTATATAAAGAAAGCAATTAATTTACAAATCATTTGAATATACATGTGATAATTAACATATTTTACCTCGTATCAACAGCATATGTATATTTTCACGCCGGTTAAAATATGCAATGATTAATTATAACTTATTATTAAGTATATACACACACACATATATTATATTATTACATTATAAAGTATTATGTAAACTGTATTTAAATTTATGGTGTTATCAAATGGAAATCACAGAAGAAGGTTAAACCAAACGAACAGAGATTAAATAACTATATGTATATCGATAGAAGAAATCAAATAATGCAACACGTTTTATACCGAACAAATAATCTCAATAATATTTTTATTTTGTTTGTTGTATTATGCTTATATTATTACATTTTATTTCTAAAGCTTTTGCGATATATTTATGTGATCAAGCCACGCTTGACGTTTACCTTATTCTTAAGTTAAACGTTGAACAATATGGCGAATATGTCAAGTGACAAGTACTAGACATACTATATTATGTATGAAGTGTAAGAAGTTACTAAAAGTATTCTCTTCCACAATTAATTGCACCATATACCTACATTTAAATCATGAATAGTATTAAAATGTTTCATATTTATTAGAGTTGGTGAGATTCCATCTCAACATTTTTTGAAAAATTGAAGTATTTTTAATTTATTGTAAAAAAGTATTTTATTCGAAATATTCTAATCTAAACTATTTTTAAACCATTTTATTTTATTTAGTCATACACGTATATGAATTGTTTACCCAACCTCACCTTACGTTTGGATATTTTATACATTATTTAACTCTAACTTGCTTTTCTATCTACTATCGTGAAATTAAATGCTTTTTCATAGTAGGTGACAGTGTGACACGTGTTTTGATCTCAGATGATGCGTTTGATCATAAGGTTGATTTTGGTTGCAGTCTGTTGCACATACGTACTAACTGTTCTAAATGAAAAATTATTATTTTATAAATCAATAAATCAAATAAGTGATTTACTTCTTATTACTTATAAAATGCCACAGAATCATATAATTTTCCTAACGAATTTAAATAATTTTTAATGAGATTTACATTGGTACTAAAGTCTAAGTATCTTATGATGTTTAAAAACAAAGTATTTTAGAAATCTATCTCCCATATACCCTCTGGCCACTTGGATACGTCCCCGCAAGTATATATAGTTATTAATAATAATATTATATAATATATGAATGTTGGATATTATATTGACATCTGTGACCGACCTCGAAATGATATAATATGATAACATATTTTGCAGACTAACTACGTTCTTATAAATTATACAATTTTAAAAGAAATAATATAGCTGAGTGTCGCCAGTTTGTTTTCATTTAATTTATACTAATATTAAGATACGTATAATAATATGTATATATACCAACGTATTTTTTTATTTAATCAAGATTAACCGATCCGTTCTCCGTCGCCGATTAGATATCGCTATGTTCTGATGTAATTACACATATTTACAATTTCCTTTTACGATCGACATACATATATATATATATGATATATAATATACACGTACGTGTATAATATATATAATAAAATATATGCATAGCGCCGAAGCTCATTAATAACCGGTGAGTGAGACATTGAAGTGTTTTAAGCAACAGATAAACGCGTATAATATTTTTTTCAACATACTCAATGCATATTATACATTATATTATATTATTTATAATTACAAATGCACTGCACGCTGTAATGCACACAGAGACACAAAAACAACAACTTTTACCTTGTAATTTTTCAATAAAATATAATATTTTACTGTAAAAAAAAACACTTACAAACATTTTGATTAAAAAAAAAAACAAAAAAAGGATTTGAGGATGTGAGGATTTCACCATCATAGCCCATAGATATACATTATACAATATGTATAATGTATACTTTGTATATTGTTATAATTGTCAATTAAATAATATAAATGTGTTTAATCGTTTAATATATTTACGAATTATAAAATATTATGTTTGTTAGTTTTGGTTTTTGGTCACAAATTATTCCATTTACTCAATAATAATAATAATAATAATTTATATATATATATTATGTAATTCCTTTATTATTTCGTAGCTTGAATAATAAAGTAAACATAATATTAATTGATATAATAGCCCAGCATTGTATGTTAAAACATTATGGTAATTTAAACTTAAAAACATCAACAAATATAATATGTTTCTTGTAAATCATTTAAAAATGGATGTAGTTATATTATAAATAGTTTTCCAACGAATAAAAGTTGGCACATAGTATTACATACCTTTGAGTGTTTTGTATAGGTAGACGTGTAGTACCTATTAAAATAAAACTTATGTGTTTACGTTAAAATTGTATATTATTTATGTAATATTTTCACGCTTACACACACTCAAAACTTTATTTCAACGAATTATCAGATAAAATAGTTATAATTCAGTATTTATGTTGTAGGAACATGTTAGTTTTTTCCCGAGTACCTACTAACTCTTTAGTATATACCTATAACATAAAGAATACAAAGGCAGGGTATGTCTAAACTCTGTAAGTACTACGTAATACCTTATGTTTTATATAAATATTTTTTCTAAATTGGATCATTGTCCAAGGCTAAACACACCAGTCGACCGATTAATTAAACGACAATATGAATAATGCATGTTTCTGTGAGTGAAATAATGATTACCTATTGATCCAATATGAAATATAATAATAACAATATATTATGACATAGCAGTCCACCTAAAGATCAACGACCTTCGTGCAGTGCGACCATTAAGACATAGAATGTATAATAATGAAAAAATACAAATTGATAGATATCATCAGTCAAATGTACGAGCCAGTGATAGGTTAAGTGGTAATGTATCAACCTATATAATAATATACACAATCGATATTATCTATATTTATTCGAATATTGCCTCCCACCTCATCAAAGTCATAATATATTATTATTATTATTTTTTTTTTTGTTAAAAGTTTTATGCTTATATAGGTACATCATCTTATTTGGAACATATGCAACTGTCGTTAAAATGATAATAATTATCTGTGTGATGGGCAATGAAAATAATTATAAATACATGAATCAAACGAATTGTTTAAGTTTTAATTTTTATGTCCCACGTGCACTATCTATGACGATTTCGAATAGGTAAAATTATATACGATATATATATATATATATTGTCACCCTTATAATCTGACGAAAAGTAAACTTAATTTAAACGATATTCTCATACACGAGACTGCGGGACAATATGGATGCACATCCTGCGAATATACCTACTTACGTGCACTCGCACGCGATTATAGCCAATATATAGGCATTGGGTATTATTACATTCGACTTTCGACAATAACAGTGCTCATCCTTGTTTCCGATCATAGCATGTAGCAAGTTGCAAGGTTGGCTCGAAAAAATTCGGTATTGCCAACAATTATATAAGATACACTAGTGTTTCACTATATTATTTCTTCCCTTATTACGTTATTCGCTAGAGTTTTTTAAGTACCTACTTGGAAAAAAAAATGTAAAATGTTTGGTGTTTTCCATTCAGATATTTCATTTTGAACACATTTTATTATCTGACAGATTTAATTGTTTTTCTATTGATCGGCTGAAAGTAAAAACTATGCATACTGCGCGATATAGCTTCTGTGGACTATTGAGAAACTTGAAACAGTAAAAAATAATACATAAACACTTGATAAAATCAGCTGGATTATTCAACATATACTATTATGTTTTAGTTCATGTATTATATTATATTGATACGACGGTAATCCGGATTAGGATTAAGTTCAGTGTATATTGATGGTATATGAAACGCACACAGACCTACCCGATTCCAAACGCGTTTATTCGAAGTTTTGATTCGATTATCGAGACTAATGCGTGCTCCCGTTCAACTTCTTGGGAGGCAACGCTTGGCGGCAGATTTATATTTTATATATTCACACTTTTCGTACTCAGTCAGTCTCAAACGACTGTAATGTATTATATCATTATCGTTATGTTAATTTGACACTTCAAATATTTAGATACTAGCCCGCAGACCATTCAGCTTCTACTGTATGCAATGGATTAGGTACATACTAACATATATATACATACCGTATACACACCTATATACATGAGTAACCGCTACTGTGGCGGAGGAAACTGTTAATGAAGATAGTCGAAAATGCATAACATCATTATAATATATGCACCCGTATAATAATAAATGTGAGTATAAAACATGTATATATTATTGTGAACTTGATAGAATACCATCTGTCGACTCGGAGCCGTTGAAAAATTCAAAGTGTTTAAGCGTCTTGCACATGTCTATTCGATACGCGGGTACAAGTTTACAATCATCAACAAGAGAAGAGATTTTATTTTTAATGCTTAAAATATAGTGCCCATAAACCACAAAATATATGGAGATATCTCTATATATTTAATTACAAAATACTTAATGGTATCAAATACGCCACCTACATATTATATTATGATACCAACCGCAACAGTGTCGTTATTATTATTTTTATATAGAATTTATTCAGCGTATGTACTGTTGTTAATATATTTAAAAAAATTATAAACCAAATGTCCGTTGAACTAATTTCACGAGTACATTATCGTGGGAAAATATAACTATAACTCACCGTGCACTATGTATATATTTATATATCTAATTAAAAAAATTGGAATTAGAAATAATTAATCTATTGATATCACATACGACTTGTATTTTACATTCAATTATATGTATAATATAATATGTAGTTCAAATATACATAATAAACTATATATATATAATATATAATATATAGCACTATTACGTCGGATTAATATCATATCGATATAAGTACTTTATAATTTCATCCTATTTATGATAAATATTACATTATCACACACACACACCGTATATATATTATATTACTTTTACGTTATAATTTTATTAATTTCAAAGTTTCGGAGTATAGTTGGTTGGTTGGTTTTTCAAGTGGATGGGGGTGAAAATGTACCATGATTGTTTGCGGGATAATCGTGGCCAAGACTATAATGTAATAATCTTATATAATTTTATAAATTTTACATCGCTATACAAAGCAATTAATTTAAAAGTAACATTCACAATTATCTCAGTTGTTGACAAGTTTTTTATTTTGTTTAACACTTAAACTGTGCTCTCGGAGTTTAGATGAGGCGGGAGTAAAATGCAAAAATAAATTAAAAACACAAAAAAAAATACACGATTTTTAATAACATCAAAATTACAGTTTTTATTTATATTTAATCGTTAATTTCCATTAGAATATTAAAGCAATAACAACTCATGACTGCTTCATCTATATTAGACGTTCTGCAGTTATTATGTTGTAATTTCGCACTTTGGTTTACCATTAAAATTTGTCATCAGTTTTGCTTAACCGGTGAGTGCCTGGCGCGTCGCGATCACTCATCAATTTATTGTACTTCAAGTTTCAGTTCATCATTATTGTCCTGTTGCAGTATACATAGACTATCTTTTAATACTAAATAGTGATTTAGACATACATAAAAAAAATTAAGGAAGGATGTCTACGTGAATTTAAAAACTGAACTAGAAAGTATACTTTTTTTTATATTTTTTTGCAAAATAAAAATTTAAACATTGTTAGTTTTCCTGGGAAAGTGATAGGAAAACGTTTTTCAACTGCTGTTTAGTCTAGAATAAAAACTCAAGTAGATATCTACAATCATTTATAACTTTCCCTCACAGTCAAAAGCACAGTGATTAAAAAAAAAAATATTGATGTAATCTATTAGGTACCTACGTTTTTAAACAATAAATATTTCTTAAAACAACCACCACAAACTAACCCAAAACATTTTCTAGATGATCTCCAAAATCGGGCGATGAGTGTACGCTGTGAATAAAAAAATCACTCTATATACTATCGATTTAATATAAACAGTTGATAAATAATTAATATATAAAGGTATGCATACGAAACCGGAAACGCGCTAACTGCAGTTGTATATTTATATGACTTCCAACTACAGACAGTTATGAGTTGTAGTGAAAAACGGGAAAACTAGCTGTATTGCAGAGCGCTAAATACGCATTATAGCCTATGGGTATAATATTGATTTACCGGCTCTGTCCTGACGTATATGTACCTCGATCGTTATTACTTATTTTACACTCGATAAATTGCACGTAATCACTGCTTGCACTCGCTCGTGCCGGACGATGTAAATCACTCCGAAGAATCGGACGGAAACACGTCCCTCGGGCACACATAATAATATTATATGGGACGTTTTGTCGTTTCGACCGAAATACGAATTATTTTTTTTGCATTTATGAATTATTTACATTCGCGTGAAATGTTCTTGCGGTAATAGTGCCACAAAATTTGACATAATATTATTGTATGTAAGTTCCCAGGCACGATATTTCGGTGGATGTGATATTGATTGAAAGTAACATGAAGTTACACTGCACATAAACGCATCATACAATATATAATATTACTATAAATTATTACAAAATCATCGCACAAATCCGATACTTTAGCAACTCTATTAAACACTATCCGAAACACTGATAATTGGGATAAAAATAATAATATCATTATAAATCGCAGGCTCGGATAATCGCAGTTTAATAGAAAAATGAGAAAATATACTACCGCAGCTGCTCTATATAAAATGATTGCACTTCAAACTGAAACGGAGCACGTTAAACCCTAAAAGGTAACCTAAATGCTATACATTTTTGTATTTAATAACTAACAACTAACTACTAATAACTGATAAGTATAAACCGTCATACATGCAGGTCTTATTTCAGTTGTGAATACTAAGTACTTAATATTATTTACGAGATACCTATCATTAAAAATCTAGTTTTAAAAGTTTAGTTCGAATAAATCATAATGTCGAAAGGAGTTATTGAATATATAATATATAATTTATACACGAGTATACTCGTATGTTCAGCCGTAATTGTACCGCTACTTCCGAAGTTCATGAATATGTTTTTTAAACCTGTAAGTATAATAGTTAACGTATGTCCATAGAAAATAGCGAACAAAGTTTTAAGCACGTGTTAGGTTTTCATTTGAAAAGAAAATGCTTTGAATACGATACTAATACTGTTGTGGATTTGGTGGGTTTATTTTAATTTTAATGTTTGAATAGTATTGTATTATTACTATTATTTTAAAAGCTTACTTTCGTTTATGAAGCTATTGTATATCAGACGTGTTGTGTTTCAATCCTACCAATCGAGACTCAAGAGCACTGTCTAAAATATAACAGGTGGTAGACACGCGGGATCGTAATATTATCCACCCGTGCAGATTTACCGACGTGCCGTGACGTCTTTGCCAGTAATTCGGTAAAGTTCGATTTATTATTTTTAAATCTCCACTAACAAACATTGCGGATGGATTCGCTATATCTAGTCCAAAAAGTAATAACAGATGTCAGATAGATGTCATCCCGTTGTTGTTTTTATAAATATATTCTTTGCAATCGCTCTTTCCGACCTCGTTCCCGTCAGGTTCAACTGCACAGTGTGCTCATTGACAAATTAGACATTTTATTATTGTCTGCACAGCGTCACGCGCACGGGAAGTATCTACTTTAAACGTATACGATTGAACAGCAACTTTGATGACATCATTCACATTTTAGGTACATTAAAACCGTATCATGGGTTCGCGAATAATACTCGTACACCAATATAATATACCGAGAAGAACAATATACATTCTTAAAATATAATTCTGTAGCATGGATTGAAGTACACACTGGACAATTAATAAATAATAATAATAGCCACACAGACATAATAGATACGGATAGGGCAGTGTCACGAGTGCAATTGAAAATGTCGAGTGACCTCGAAAAAAAACGTATAAATTATTTTTTAACATATTATACGTTTTGTTTTCCGGAACCTCTGCCAAACCACACAGGCAGCGTCGTAGAATGTATATCGTCGATCGCATATATTTGAATCGATTACGTGCGCGATCGATCAGTCTGCAGGCTGGACGCAGCCGCCGCCGCTTTGTAGCTCATTATGATCCCGAGAAAATATGTAAAAATATGATAATAATAATGTGTAATGTATACACGCGACCGACGGGGACGCGTAAAAAACTACAAATCTTGTCGACTCTTCTCACTTCCGCAGTAATTCTTCAAGACGTCCCGCCGAATCGACGGCGAACCGCTATATTCCTCATCCTCGAAGCACGTATTCACGTTATACTGCAGCAATAGCGTTTAATATCCGCACATTTATAATATATTTAGTAGTGTATCACTCTATCGTAATAAATCACGTAAAACACTTGTCCAAGTCCAACCCGTCCGACATACGAACGATCGGGCGCCTCTGAACAGAATTCTCGACATATTATGCGATGGCGCAGTTGTCTGATATAACAATAATTATAATAGTAGGTGCCTATTATACTAGGTAATAATAATAAGTAATAACAACTTCAGAGTACCGCCTGTCCGACGCGCCACTTGCGCACAGCGGATTATAATATAGGAAGGTGTATAATAAGAAATAATAATAATGTCTCCATTTCCGATTGATGTGGTCCCGTGACGGAGATTATAAATGATCGTGTAAGCGTTATTACAATAATATTATTCATTATTACGCTCGCATGACGGTAATAATGAAATCTTAGTGCGACCATAATACGGTAAACGCGGGGGAAAAAAATATCACTCATTAGTCATTATACTCGACCGCATGTTAAACAGCACCCGCGGGACCGGCAGCCATAATCTGTATAATAAATATAATTTCCACATAATATTATTAGTACGAACCCGCACAGGATCGGATGACCGAGTGGGTTTGACACTGGACGCAGCATCTCTCGAGCGCGGTACGAGGTCGTTTGCGTCCGGCGTCGTCGTGACACTGTCTCGAAGCTACGACTTACGGTTGTAATATTGTAATAAACTGCAGCTGACATAAAACAAACGCAATAATTAGAAACCACGAACGCGCTAATGACCTCCCTCGATAATAATTTGGAGGAATACCTAAACGTACAAAATACACGAATCGTGCAGCACTGAATTATAATTATCGTTTGTATACTTTTATAGCTGATGAATTGTCAGTGATGATTGATAACGTGACGTTTTGTCAAAACTCATATTTACTGTTTTTAGATTAGATTATGGCTTGATTAGTTCGTAGCTAACAATATGTTTGTATAGTATCAATAAAAAGCCAAAAGAGTCGCTAGAAATCTTTATATTAGTGAAATAAAATATATAAATAATATTACCTTCCTCTCATATCTAAATGATCAGCGATCACCAATTATAAATTATCACTCACCTGTATATGTAAGTACAAGGAATATTATAATATGGTGATGGTGCAGTGTACACCGAGTGTATATTATTGGTACTCGCATAATGTTTTTATTTTTCGGTTGTAGCTTCTCAGCCACCGTCCATCTCATCGATCACAGTCACAAGTGCGCATGTGCACACGTATCAAAATACGTCATACAAACGACTACAAACATTTAATACCACGTGAGGTATGTGTGTGTATAATCAATTTTATGGATGCATAAATACTGGCCCTGGAGCTTGTCCGCTTGTTGTGTCGCTACAACTTTGGCTTCTCATAATATTATTTCATATTTGTAAGCACCGTGTCTCTCAGGAGTCATTAAATCGGTAATACTCGCACACATACACACACATGAACTCGTACATATAATATTTATACTGGCTTATTTACCATGCATATATAGTATTCAGATCGTGTAGCGTGGGACTTGTTGGCCCTATGGTCTATTGGCATTGGTAGCCCCTCTTAAACATATAAACAAAATCTTTATAGTAAATAAAATAGCTATATAATAATATAGTAATGGTTTGATATAAAACAAATAATAATAATAATATTGTATGTTGTATAAATATACAAATATTAGAAACAAGAACATGATATATGGGTGGGTACTTAAAATTTGCTCTTCGATCTTTCATTAAAGCAAACTTGACAATATATTTTTTTTTAATAATATAAGTTATGTGGCCCAGGGCCACTATTTGACACTGCACCTTGGAGGGGGTCACAGTCCACAGATCCTTGGATCTAATGGTATCCGGCCTAAATGTACTACTGATAGAATTCTATAACTAGAAGGTAGGTACTATTACTACGCATTCTAAGCACAGATTAGGGTTTTAAAAAAATGTATGCCTATATAGAGGCGTCCGAGAGGAGTTTTATGATACATTTGTCAGATTTATATTGTTATACAGTTAGATACCTACCTATTACCTATATTAAATATGTGTGCACGTGCGTACCAGATATACTGAAGACGACGAGGAGAGTAATGTATGGCAGCGGTGGCAGCGTGCCCGTCCTTATTTTATCTGTTGGCCGTATCTACGCCGTGGTAGCGACAACGTAAATATCGCGGTTGATCAAAGCGCTTCGGCGGCGGTACAATTATTACAACAATAATCTCTAATTAACATAAATAAAAGTGTTACAGTCGGCAGTTGTGATGTAAACCACGCATAGATCCGAGGCGAAAAAGAAATATACAATATTATGCAAACAAAAAAAAAAATAATGCAGAGGCCGGATGCCACAGGGTTGCATAACTATCGTTTTTTTTTCTAGACCGATTGCGTTATCAGGATTCAGTGATGAAATATTTTTAAAACAATATAGATGATAAATCATATCGCACTAAAAAAAAAAAAAAAACAATATTCGGAAGTTCTGACCTAATCTAACAATAATTCTGGTGTTAGTTCAATGGATGCCTCTATAATACGTGTGTTTACATTTCTTCAGTATGTCCAACTGATATAGAAGCTAAATATGATTTTTTAACTATCACGCAGCAACCAGCTACCGACAGTGAATACTAAATAATATAATGGCATATCGCATAGTTGTCTCAAACATGTGGCTCCGTATACTATACAGATTTTCTATGATTGCAGGGGCCACTACTAAGCTAATTTAGTTTTAAAAGCATCAGAATAATAAATGAAATGTTCAATCTCACATTTAAGTGGGTAGGATATTTTAATTTGAGGCTCTTTTACTTTTTTTTACAAAAATGGTTTATAAAGTTTTCGTCAAAACTCATAATATGAACATTTTTTAACATTTTATTAAATTTTTCGTATATAATAATAATATGTCCTGAAGCTGCACTTCGTCGTTCGTGTAAACAGTGTAATAATGTGTTATATATTTGAATAAAAAACATATGCAAACACCCGAGGAAGTTAACATTTTATATTAATAAGTATGAAGTGGTAAAAATGTAAAATATATTGTAGTTAAGCCAAGTATGCTTACACGGATGGGTTGAGAAACGAGGGATGATGCATAATATAATATGAAGTAAGTCACAAACTCACAATTCAACACTCGGGATGCATAGACGAATGGTGATGCGTGTCATTATAATATTTTTTACATCAAGAAGCGTGTTCCTCGTTACATATTTTATTAAATCACAGAGCATTAAGTTATTAATTTGTATACAATATGAGAGCCGTTTTCATCATCTCTATTTTTATCACATTGAGAACGAAGCGATGAACGAATTGGATAAGCAAAGATATAATTTATTTATTGTCAACTATAGTTTTGCATACATCTACCTAGTATTTTTATGTGGCATAATCAGACCTCTTAAATATACCGTTGTGAGGTGTTATTTGGTATTGCAGTTATTACAGAGTACTAATCTACATAGTATTTGTTTTTCTATAAGCAAAAATATGAAAAACAAAATTTATTGTTTTTTGAAATTGTATTTATGAACTTTTTTATATGCCATGATGTATTTATTAATTATACTAGTAATAAAATCTGTAATCAATGGCGACCATTTAAATCGATGTTCGGATAATGGATAGCCGGAAGGATAGTGTTTCGTTTTAGGGCAGAACATCTATTTTAATAACACTCGTTTCTTAGCTGTATTTTAAATAATTATAGCCCATCATATCGTTTACTACAATTGCATTATGTCATAATTATATAATTGTTATTATTGAAAACTCGGGAGACATTTTTGTCACTTTTTACCGAGTGATACAAATTATAATTTAGGTACTTTACTTCGTCTTATACAGAGAATAGTCGCAGAAGTGCCTACACAAAGATTTAGAATATATATAACTTTTATGTAATCACTTTTCCACGTCCCGGACGAATGTCGCGAAGTCACGTGCGACGCAATCCTTAATAGTGTGCACGCTCTGTACACAATATTATGCGTAGGTTCATAATATTGTGGTATATATATAACACGCGTATTTTAACACAAATTCAATGGACATTTATTTTTCGAGTACAAATATTATACAGCATATACATATACAATATACATAATATAGGCACACGTGAGTAATAGTTGTGTGCGTACAATATTATATATTATTTTAAACCTACGTCTCGAAAGTGCAAATCACGAGCACGAGGCCGCGCATGGTATAGGTATGAATGAATGGCAGTCGCGCACACTTTTTGAAGAATTACCACCAATATTTGTGGAACACTTACGTCAAATGTAACCATCGTTAAATTGTATGTTGACATATCGTTGAACCAGCAATCGACGAGTTTAAGTAAATCGATGACACGCGTTCATCGGGTCGTGTTCTGTCTTGATGAATGGAAATATCGCGTTTGAAATTCGCGTGGACCTTCCCCCCCCCTCCAACTACTGCTACTACAACTACAACACGTCATACAGACACACACACGACACTACAATCCCACTCGTCACCATTTAACCGCCTCTAAACGCTCACAAATATCAGACCATATTATATTTAAATATAATATAACACTGGTTCAATGATCGACGTTTTTACAGTGGAACGTTTTATAATATCCAGACAAATATATGTTCTGCTTGAGTAAGTAGGCACCTATAATGTGCATAATAATATACCTATACATCGATTCGAATGCATAATAGGGTTGCCGTTAACACTGTTATAGCCATCATAAGGTCTGCCTCGTGAATGCAAATGTAAACATTGTGCGCAGGTATATATGGCGTGTTTGTACATTAGTCGCAGTACCTATTTACTTCTACGACTTTCGACTAAATTATATACACATTACGAAAAGTAATTGCTTTTAATTTGCGTACAAATTTATACTTAGAACATTATTTCGAGCGCGTCCCAGTGGTTATGCAAAAGTCACCGGCTTCGAGGGCAGGCGAAGCGAAGCCGGCGAAGTCTCTCGTGCACGTATAAAACGGCTGTACGTATTTATTGTAGTTGGCATTACAATATGCACACAATCAATAGCGTATACGCCGGAGTTTTACGAGAAATAAACACGATTTTAATTATTGTCAGTTAAGAGGACGCTACACATGTATAAATTCGTCCGTAAAAACCGTTTTGCGCGGGAAAGAACCGAGAAGGCTACAGCCATAACTAAGAAACGAAATTTTCATCAAATAATAAGTAGACCATGGACTGTGCAACCTCGTTTTTAATTTTTCGATATCGCTTCTTAAAAAAAAGTTCTTATTGTTTTAAAAATCATTATTTTTGTGTTTTTCAGACTTGAATAACTTTTTTTGTAGAAATGATATCGAAAAAATAAAAACGAGGTTGCACAGTCAAAGTTCTCTTGTTTGTAGTGTGAAAATTTCGTTACTTAGTTATGACTGTAGTTTTTGTGGTTCTTTCCCGCGCGAAACAATTTTTACGTAAAGATTTCAATTTTATTGAATATTGTTAACTTTACTTTACTGTAGTGTGCTGCTGCCCTACGGTCGTTGCGACTTGCGACATCGAATACGATTTCCCCCACCACGATAGACTGCAATTATTAGCGCGCTATGGTTATCGGTAATCAGCTCGCCCGTAATAGTTTCCAGGAATAGTTTCGATATGAAACAATTTAATTTTGGTGACTGGCTACTAACTGCCAATATTATAAATTATAATAGTAGTACTATTATAGTATAATCTACTGCTGCGACTTGCGCCTTTGACACGGCGGAGGACGCGCACTACATGTCTAGCGCTTCAATAGCCAGCACTGTATAATTATTATAGTTTGTTGAAAAATTGAATTTTTGTGAGTGTTTCATTTTGTATATTATTCTGTGATAAATATTAAAATGTCACCCAAAAAATTCCGTACAAAAAAAAGGACAGTTGGAAATAAAGCTTTACGTCAACGTATGAAAGATTTAAAAAATAAAAAAGGGTTGTAAGTAATTTTCTAATTGAGCTTTATTACAATTTAAAATGTAGACATTTTACCAAATATGTCATTTATAGAATTTTATTTTAAAAATAATTTATAGAAAATCTATATCGACTAGAATAGACATTGAACAAACAGAAGAAATTGTTGAGTCTCAATGTAATAATATTAGTATTACTGTGACAGATAACTCAAATGATAAACTAGTAGATTCTTTCTCGGGGTAAGTTATTACTATTATGTGTTTAAATACTATTTATATTTTAAAGGACCACGCAGACGATTCTAAGCGTAATGGTGTTTTAGATTCTGAACGAAGTGATGAATATATTGATTTTACAATGATGTGTGTTTTTTTTTTTGTGTCTGACGACAATATTTGGAGCAGTAATAATGCTTCGATTTTAAAGAATCTTCGAATTTTCGTTTCTGAAAGGAAAGTGAATCTAGTTGGTACTTTGGGGGATCAAAAGTGAAAAATTTCCAATACTTTTAAAAATCGTCGGGAAAAACCTTAAAAAAAACAACGAAAAAACGGGAATTTTTACGCAAAACCAATTTTTGACAAAAACGAAAATTTAATATTTCTGTAACTCAAAAAATAATTTCTGTAAGCACTTGAAATTTTCAACAAATATTTATATTAGCGTTGTCTATACAGGGTTAAATTTTCAAAGTGTTTTGACTTTTTTTGAGCTATTTATAGACAATTGAAATTTTCAATTTTTCTAAGTATTTTTTTTTTTTAAATAACGATAAAAAATTTTTCGTTGGCTAGAAAATTTTGAAAATGTAATACAAGGTTTCTTATAAGTTGTTCTCAAAGTGATAAAAAAATTCCCAGACATTTTAAATTGAAATTTGGATGAAATTACACAGTAAAACCAAGAATAATGATTTAAGTTATTTTGTTGTAATTTAAAAATATTTTTTGTTGTTATATGAAACTTAGAGTACATTATTATATTTTATATACACACAATGTCATTTTAAAATGTAATTTTTTTTTTAAATGAATTTAAAATTCCGTAGTAAATACTAATGTCTAATTCTAAAATCAATTACTTTATTCACAATTACATCATCAAATAAGTTGGTATACTTCGTAACATATTATAGGCTAAGTAACCATCTGGCATCTTCACTCAGAATCGTTTTTCTTAAAAATATATTTATAACTTATAAAACAAATAATAAATACATAATATTTTGTCATAGTTTTAATAATTACAATAATAAAGTAAAAGTCACTTATTCATATATATACATAATTTTTTTTATAATATTTTGTTAATTTATTTAACATAATCAAACGCAACACTATTTACGGACCAATAACGTGAATAATATGAAATAGAAAATTCTAACTTTTGTTTTAGTTTTATTTTTCTATAAATGTTAGTAAAATAAGTTATCACAATAGTAGTTTGCTGTTTGGAAATATTAGAAATACATTTGCACGATTTTTTATAATCATTTACAGTTCAGATTTTGACCAAACCCTCAGTTTAGACTGCAATGATATATTCGAAGGTGCACCACTGTCGGAACTAAAGTAAGATTACTTATATGTTTTTAATTATTCTTTTAAAAAAAACCATCTACTTATGTTTTTAATAATAATATTATATTAGTACGGCATTACCCTATTTAAATTCATTGTTTAGTATTAGTGGTATAGAACCTATGGAACCCTCATTGTCAACGTTGTCAAACAAATCATATTTATCTCAATCGGAGTAATTATATTTTATTTTAATTTAATATTATTTTTTAAATTCATAAATTAAAACTTAATTTTAATTTTAATTTTAGTGATTTAAGTGTATCATCGCATCTATTAAATGTACAACAAGTTGATGATACTGAAAATAGTTCATCGGAATATATTGATACGAAAAGGTAAATGTTCAATAGTTTCATTTGTTATTTTGTTTATAATATTTTATATTTTGGAATTTTAGTTGTTTATCTGGACGTCGTATTGTTGATATTTTTTTTTTTATACAACAAATACAAGTTCGTCACAGTGGAGGAATGGACTGCAGTTTTATTGATATGCAGTTCCAATCGGAAAAAATTTATGGATTTCATTCTGTTTTTAATTTTAAGTGCAAAATGTGTGGTATAACGTCCAAAATATACTCTGCAGAAAATGCTCAACAAAAATGTCTACCAATTAATAAGGCAATAATCAGTGGTTGTCAGGCTATAGGTAAAATACAACATTTCAATTAATTGAAATAAAGTATAACATATACCTAAATAATCATGTGTCTACACTCTACATATTATATTGACAGGGATCGGCCACACCCAAATGTCCGAGTTTGCTGCGTTTTTAGAAATGCCTTCACTTTCTTGTACCGGTTTCGTTAAGCTACAGAGTGTAGTAGCCAATTCAATACACGATTCGGCGTGGGAAGAAATAAGGAAAGCTGGCGAAGAAGAAAAACGAATTGCATTAGAATGCGGAAGTATAGATTCTGATGGCATTCCCATGTGCACAGTAGTCGCTGACGGACAGTGGTCGAAGCGTAGCTACAAAACAAAATATGATGCGTTATCTGGAGCGGTGAGACCAATTTTATAATATGACATTTTAGATTCTGAGCGGATTTTAAGGTTTTTTTAGGAGATGGAGTCCCTAGCCCCAATAATTAAAATAATGATAAAGAAGTGCAAACTCCTAGAGTTTAACTGAATATTTTTGGGCTTTTTATTAATTAATTAAATTTATATATTAGGTATGAATACATTTTAAGTACCTCTTATGAATTAGGTCGCAATAATTGGGTTAAAAACACAGAAAATACTGTTTATTGGTATAAAAAATAAGTACTGTGTAATTTGCCAAAAATCAGCAACTAAAAATGAAATTGCATCCAAGCATGAATGCTTTATGAATTGGACTAAATCATCAACGAGTATGGAAGCAGATGGAGTTGTCGAAGGTTTTATGAATAGTATTAAAATGCATGGACTAAAATACAATCGACTAATTGGTAATTTTATATGTACAGGGTGATTCAAAATTTATGTTACAGCCATTTTAACATATAAATATTCAAATTAGTGAAAAATGTATGGTACAAAAGTTTTTTGATTTAGAAACATCTATTATGATTTCCCAATTTTGTAATTGTTAACAACATTTTAGGGGGGTTTTGGGGGGTCAACTTTAGAAATTCAAATGGAAACCTATATTTTTTTTGCAATCAT
>NW_019104128.1:110648-138887 GCF_001856785.1 Myzus persicae | reverse complement strand
ATGATAATAATATTTCATGTATTCCAAATGACTTGGCTTCATATAGATAATATAATAATAATAAACACCATTTCTCTACAGAACGTTTTTAATTTTTTTTTTGTAATTTTTCATAACGTCAAGTTCTCATGCAAGTATGATAATTTCGATAATAAATGATTTCAGACGCACACAAAATTGAGGAATGTACATAAGTGACATCAATCTATTTTATACGTGTTTCCCGTATTTAGAATTAAAAACCCGAAATCAGTGGAGACTAGAAATTATTTGTTACAACCAGTTAATAATATGTCAAATGGCATTCAATGAAGAACACGTTTTTATAGTTTTTACTCGATTTACCTAGTTTTGGCTCAAATGCTAAATGCTAATGCAAATACTAGATGATATATGTACCTAATGTTATATTAGTGAAAACAATTTCCGACCACAAAACTAGTTTTTTTTCTATAATTTTCTAATTTCGAGTTTTCATTTATTTCGCCGACTTTTTTTATTGCCGCTCCATGAATCGTACACGTACATTTTTTTCCCAGTAAAATATATTATTATTTCGTATTTATTGTAATTGCTTTTGACAGTGTTATTCACATTAATTTAATTAATCATCCATGGTTTTTGGTTAATAGTGACTAGTGTTGAAATAATAATTTTTTTAATCATAATAAGTGTACCTATTGGCTATTACTAAACTAAGCTAGGGACCGATTTATTCACCTATTGATAAGTTGACACAGTATACGAAGAAAACTCCGTTGTGTAGGTTAACAAACCTCACCTAACCTACACAATGCAATGTCAACACCAGTTCCTACCCAGGTTCTTGATAACACTAAAAAAAAAAAAGTACCAACACAATGTTCCAAAATGTATACATATTATTATCCCTTGTTAATCTATATTACATTTTTTGTCAGCAAATATTGTAATGAGCAACATTATAATACTATTTGGGTATACTTACTATTAGGTAATATTTAGCAAACCACACATGATACTCATTATTTAACTAGATATCGGTAAATGTATTTAATTATATTATGTATTTGAAGACGATACCATAAAAGATTTTAAAAAAAAGAAACGTCCATTAGAATTGCACCCACACAACATATATATGTAGTATGTATACAAACGCAGAAAACCACACCGTTCTTAAACACCGCACCCGCAAGTTTGCTAATAATATAACTGATGGAAGTATCTGATTGTTGCTAAAAAAAAATATATATAATATATGTAGGTACCAATATAAATGCTGTATGAAATAATGAAACCCACACGAGCTCTAAACGGAAAAGGAAAAATGAAATTATTAGGAAGCACCACACCAATCTATTTTGCCACTGCAATTATCGATTGACGATTATACGCGAGACGCTACAAAGTTGCGTTATTGGTTTCGCAAACGGAATAATATTTTAAATTATAATTGAAAACATATGGCGTTAAAAACGTTGCTTTGAAATCGAAAAAAAAATACGTTTTACCATAATAATAATAAGTAGATATGCAGTTACAATTGGTCGAAGTGAATTCCATACCACTGTTTTTCTATTTTCTATTTATTTATTTCCCATTTAATCAATCACATAATTAATTAACTAGCCATGAAAAAAATGTACTGTTAAGTTTAAACACTCATATTAATGAATCGTTTTTATATTTATTTTTTATTTTCTATTCCATAGGTATTTTACGAGATTCTTAGTAAAATAATCTCGAATATTTATTATAGGAATACATTTTTGATTGCTATAAAGTGTTATCAATGACTACAGTAACTACAATGAATGAACTAGACAATATTATTGTTATTTATATTTATTAATATTTAGTTATAGAAATCACAACATTATTTAGTATTTACTCAAATGTACCAACTAGATCTAATTTACAACCAGAAACCACTCTCAATGTCGAAGATAGAAGCATTTTTCCCGAACCAAAACATTATTACAGATACAAAAAAAATACATAATTGTAAAACCAATAGAATATAGATGCATTCATTGCTTCAAGCACTGAGTGTAACAGTATCTAAAACACACATTGTATGAGCCAGGCGTCATGTTATATAAATTATGAACTATTTGTATTTTTTTTAGATGTATTAACTACAAAGTATTTAAGTTAGAATTCCCAGTTAGAATTTCGGGTCACCTTAAGGTGTCTTAACAATTTGTTTGCTATTTCCATAATTTAAATGATGATGATTAAACAAACGAAAACGTGTTTATAGTGCAACTACTTACCGGTGAAGATCCGGTTAACCGTTAATATTTTTAGAATATTATATTAAGTATATTTACATTTTATAAAAAATAAATAATAAATGGTCTTATGCAAACATGGTTGTACACATGAACGTCAGCTGGAAAAAATTATTAGCAGCTCGCCCGAAAACATTGCTATCGAACCCGAAGATATAATGTTATTATGTTATTTGCTATAGCTATAATAGCTATATACCTACCACTCGTATGTGCATCTCGTGATTGTTGATTAATTTTTGCGCTCACATTTATATATTAAGTGGACGAGGGGGGAGGGAGGGGAACCGGTTCGTAACTGTAAAGTATTATAATATTCTGTACGTTATGAGCATATTGCAAAATATAGTATAATACATAATATAAAACAACTTTATGTGGGTATGCACATGTTCCATCAAGTCCCTGGACCGTATTTAAAGCATTTCGCAGATGACGAAAATCGTGTACGGTCTTAAGCTTAACGATATGTTGTGTTCTGCCGAGTAGGTGCCTATAGCTGTATGCGTTACACTCGATAAATCCCTGTTGTGAGCCGTGAATTAATTATTATAATATGTAGAATGTGGTCGTGAGATCGTATCCTGTGCCGGCCGAATGATTACCCGTAATAAAATAGGAACTGTGTTTTTTATTTGAGTGGAACATAATATTATAGCTAACCAATTAATCTTATTGAAGAAATCAACCAAAAACAAGTAGTGACAATAAAACTAATGTAAGTATAATAGAACATTAACAAAACATTACATGCGTGTGTCTGGTACCTGTGAACACAATTGTATCGGTACACGGCAATGGGAATATAAACATGGTCGTATAGTATAGTATATTTTTGTATTGACTATTGTCCACTAATATTGAATTTGTCGACTGAATTATATTTCGCCCGTCGACATTTCTGGTCGTTTTTTCCGCTTTTCTGTCCTACACTTCTGTTGGTAACTATATGTGTTACCGGTGAGGATACTGTCCCAGTGATCGAAGTGTTTTTGCAGGACACCAATAATGAACAGAAACCCGGAAGAAGGATTGACGAAGCAGGCGCCGAGGTGGCCAAGCCAATTACGGGTAACGAATAACTGCAGCGGAAAGCCACTGCGCGTTCAAACGACGAAGCGGACACGAAGCAGACCCTCGTGGTCAAGCCAAATCTGTAGACGGATTTCAGTATACGTCGCACATTAAAAATGTAACCATCCACAAATACTAAATAATGCATTTTAGTAATTATTTATTTTGTACAGCTGGAATTAGATTTAAGTGAATTAGGAAATAAGTATTCACCAGACTGACGGAATAAAATGTGGTGCCCACAGAATTGTTCAGGTGTGTTAGAAAACTGTTGTTTTTTTTTTTTCATAACGCTCAATTTATTTTGCGTGTCAGCTATTGTGGTCTTTACATTTATTTTATTAATTTAACAACTATATTCAGTGGTCATTGCAATTAAAAGAATAAGTAAAGACACGTATTATTAAGTGTAATACAATATTCACCCCATCAGCTGTTCTGCGGTCGTGCGGATTATTGTAAACAAATATGAAATCGGTAATAGTTACGCAGTCGGCTCCACTCTGGATTTATTCATTGCTGATTGCGAATAAATATCGTTTTATCGTGGTAGTCAACAGTTCGGATATTTTAGGCTTGCAGCCTTAACCACGTTCTTAATATTTACCATCATCTTTGGATAGATTGAGATTGCGGACTACGTAACCGCATGTGATAACTTAGGAGTGCCACATAGGTAAGTACAGGAATTAATTGTATACTTATTACTTATACTACAAATGGAGTACAACGAAATTGCTATATAATATGTTTAAAAGACGAAGCTTGCGCGATTTCCTGAATCCTGATACCATGGCTGCCTAGGCCCTAGGACAGGGGTCGGGAACCTTTTCGTAAGAAAGAGCCACTTACAAAACCATGATGTCCAGGTAGCCGCACTGGTTTGAACAACCTTTTTTTTTTTAGTCGTAGTTGTTAGTATAGACAATATATTATAGACTGTTCGAATAATGATAGTTTATTATTTTATTGAAAAATTGGTTGGCATTAAAAACATAAGTATTTAACATTAGTATAAAATACGTCAAAGGTGTATGGGCCGAAGTATAAATATTATAAAAAAAAATGTTTGACAATCCACTACCGAATATATATATTTTAAACATTATTAAATCCAAACATGGAGGATTAATATAATTAATCGTTCGGTATCAATATTTATTTTTTTATAGATTGTAAAATATTTGTGCACACTAATGTAGACAGTTTGAAGCAGAACAATTGATTGAAACTGTAGAGTTGTTATCATACTATAGTATCGTGCCAAAAATTACTTGAGACATTTAAACATGGTCCTAAAGCGGCTAAAGCTAACTTTTTTATCGGCAATTTTCCACGTAGTCGTAGCCTCGTAGGTACTTACTACCAGTACTATGAATGTGCTGAATGCCAGTACAGAAAAACGTTATCATCCCAGACATAATATACCATAGGTTAGGTTAGGTTAGGTTACTGGCGCCAATATATATAAATCAAAACATGTAAGTTAAGTAGCCTTATTTGTGAGGGGGAGGGCAATATTCCACCCCGCCAACAGTTGGCCGTATTATTTTTTAACCTATATATAACCAGCATAAAAATGTTGAAACATTTCCTTAGTAGTGCTTTTTTTATTTATTTGACATTGACAATATTTACGTTATAATTTTTGCACTTATTTTTATTTTGTGTTTATCGTGTTCTGTGTTATTCCTGCACTGTCTACCGTATACCCATATGTGACCTATTCTTAAAATGAGCGCAATCGTACGCCGCGCAGCCGCTATGGATACTTAACAGAAATATAAAACAAAAATATTTATGTGTTTTTTCTGATATGTCATGATACGAATATACTAACATGGTTTTTTTTTTTTTTTATAAGATTCTGTTATTAAAGAGTTCTGAAATAAATTATTTATCTGTAATTAGTAAATTTTTCGTCTGTGGGTTGTATAGACGTTGATATTAATTATTCCTATCGTTAGATTGATAGCAGTCCTTTTAGCTTAGTTTAGGGATCTTTTTATCTAATTTACGATCTCATCTGATGGTATATGTTACTCTAAAAGTCAAAGTTATATATCATTGTATCATTATAGTATGTCACTGCAATTAAATAATTTATAGTCATATTAATTATAGGTATTGTATTCACTTTTCAGGCAACAGCTCTGTCTGACCAGTACACTGCACCGCGCTTACTTTATATGTGTCGATTTTATAAATTATATTTTATCCATATTCTTGTTGGGCCACAGCCCACAAGGGCTGTTCTATTATTAATTTATGGTGCAAGGGCTATTACGATAATAGGTACTTGTTAATTACTAATGTATTAAAATTATTTGAGCGAATTATTTATTATATATTGTTGTTGTATGCAGCAACACTTACTCGAAATACCACTGTTACAATTTTTTTTATAGATTTTAATTATAATTATTTATTTTAATAAATGTCTAAAAGTACGCACAACATTGAAATACTTACACTCGTCCACACAAGTTGAACAGTTCACCAACATAGACTACATATAGATCACCGTCGTCCATCGGTATTTGTTCGACAATCCCGATCACCAAAGCAGCTACACTTTGAACTTTGCAGAGCTAAGCACGTTTCACACAGCACACACGATCGGTACACGGTGTGCTATGAAGTTGGTTAGTGTTGCCGGTACAAGTCATAAAATATTTACCATCGGACTATCAACGCCGTTATCATTATCACCAATCACTAATCACTACACTAGTGTTATCAAGAGCGTTGCCGACGAATAATAAAGAAACAAAAAACAAATTCGCCGTGATTATATGATATTTAATTCGCATTTGACCGGTAGGTACTATGTTTGTACCATGTAAGTTCGTTTCAAAGTTCTTGTACAACGAATTAAATTCAAATGTATTTTTAACAAAACTCCAATACACTTATGGTTTTTCCAACATACACGGCGCAATAGGTGTGTTGATAGGGGATATTTTCTGGACACCGTTCGTTGAGAGATGCAGTGGTACATATTATATATTTTTGTATCTTTTTGCATTGTTGTCATTTTTCCGTATCACGTCTTTGTCCATTTACATTACGTAAATAAATTTATTAATCATCTATTGACATTTTTCACAGTATTGTTATATGTACATGAAAAATGTCTTGCAAAAAATATATACAATATGTATTTTTTTACCAGACAAACTTGTCTGGTAACTTCGTAATCGACCACGAACTGTATCTGTATAGTGTAATAATATAGACTCGTGCACAACTGACTCTGCTTTCTGATAGTATGACAAGATTGTCTGCAATGCCTGTGGACCAACTTAGATTCTTCAATCAGTATTCAGTACTAACGTCAGTGTTGTCCTGTCGTTTTTAATTTTATGTATATTATAGGAAATCCATAACAGGGTAACACCTAATAATAAGACAATTAAAGAAAATATATTTTAATACTATGTTTATCAGCTGTTTCCTCTAGAGGAAACTTTCCATTGAAGTTGTAGCCTGAGACTTGCTCACATAGGTACTAGATTTTTCAGCGGCAGGCAAAGAATGAAAAAAACTAAAAGGTAATACTAAGTAAATTATAGTAAAAAATTTAGAAACGAACTTACCGAGTTTGAGTAGAAATCCAACTGAATAATAATATAAACTAGATAATATTATAGTAATGAATTAAAAATATAAAACATTAAAAGGATAATAAATGTATGAAACCATACACACGAACAAGGCCGTATCCAGAAATAATTTTTTTTTTTAATTTGGTTTAAAATAAGACCAAAAAAGTTTACTCATCATGATGAATTTAAATATTAATACTTTTCGACGTATTTGTCATAGTACGAGGGACGACGGTATATTATTTATTATTAAAGTAATAGTACACAAAATTAATACGTATTGTTGTTATTATCACCGACCGCCACGCTCGAACCGGCGTCGATATCGCGGTCGTTTCCTTCGTCTATCGATAATAATCTATTATTAGATGCAGTAATAATATTTTTATACGGTGTTATGATTCTATCAGCAGTTAATTTAATTGAAGTTTAAGCCATTTGCAACTGAATATATTTATGTTGATATTAAAAATAAATAGTTATTTTAAACATTTGTAAAACACTGAAAAAAATTTCGGGTTCCGGACTCCTTGGACCCCCCCCCCCCCCCCTTATATGGCCTTGCTCTCTAAACACTCATTTAATGTTAACCACCCAATCATATTTCATACAATAGATACTTGGTAAATGTTTGTGAAATTATGAACTTTAGGCGAGGAACGTAATCTGCAAGCAATCGAACCTGTTGTAATGGATGTGGCCACGTTGACATGGTTGAAAATAGCCGATACAATGTTGTTGGCATCAAACAAAGACATTGGATTATCCGTTTACTTAGTAAAAGCAAAAGTGCAGGGACGATGAGCTGATAATAAGTGTCACTGAGTCGGACTACTCCTAAACAGATGTACAAAAAAAAATACAACAACGTGTGTGAGCACGTATAATGATAAACAGTCAACAACAACAGACGCGAGACGCCATGACGCGTAACGGAGTCGGAACGACGAAACGCCGTCCAGAGCATTAGACGGCGGTGAATGGGGGAAGCGTCCCAACCAAGTGGTTCCAACTTTTAATCGGTGGAGCACAAGACAAAGGTTTTACGTCGGGCGCAATCTTCCACTTTTATTACTAATGCATCGCTGATTGGCAGGCACCTGACTAAACAAATAAAAATAAATACGAAAATAATAAAATGTATAGAATGTAGACATATATAATACCATGATATAGTATATATAGTTTAACATTGTAACATCAATACAAGTAGAATTATTACGTAGGTAGATAGTTACTAAATATCATGGTCGATATTAAAAATTATATTAATATACTTTTTTGACGAAATATTATTGTTGACTGTTCTTTTTATTTAAAAAAAATGGTATGGGTTTTTGGGCTTCATTTCAGTTTTTTTTTTAATAATCATAATTTTAAGCAGGCCATTTTGAGAAGCACTCGGCAATGATAAAAATAACCAAATTGCTGTAATAACCTGGTTGTCACCAACGCAGGCGTATTATAATTTTATCAACTAGTTATAATAATATCTAGATTCGTCAATATTAATGAATAATGATAATATAACTGCCATTAAAAAAAATACGAGTACACGGTAAAGGCTATCTAGTAGTTATAATCTTAACGTTCATTCAACACTTTAATAAGATAATTACATTTTTATTATTTATTTAATAACTTGTACTTATTCTTAAAAATAATAATTAATATAGGAATTTATTATATGATATTGATTAGGTGTTCAGTGTAGAGGAGTACCTACGCAGTCAAAAATGCTATACCCATAATTTTATAGTAGCTTATAGTACAGAATTTAATTTACAAAGATACCGAATGCGCTACTGCACTTACCTACTACAAGGCCACTAATTTGTCTTCCTTCCTACACACAAACACAATAATAAATAAAAATATCAATGTTATTAGCCATTTTAACAAAACAAATCGTTTTGTGTAGGTAATATATAACCCGCGATTTCCATCCATTTTATTTTATCTCATGTTTTCCGCCTCCGACTACTATATTATGTTACTGCAGTCGACAACCATATCCTTTGCGAACTTCTACTTCTTTACAGGATTGAGCATACTGCAAATATGCTATTATATTAATGTAATTTTAGTGAATTCGTCGTGATTACGTTATATTATGTTTACGTAAATGTTCAAATTATAGTTAATTGGGAACATAATCACTATAATCAGTTTTTGTTATTTCTGTTTGTAATTTGACTAGGAATCCTTAAGTACTTTTTATAAAGGTACTAGACTCGTATAATTATAATCATCGATTTACCAATAGTTTATACTTTTCTGTGCGTAACATAGAAAACAGAGCAGTATATATTTACATTGGATTTTGTATTATAAAAACAACTGAATGGATTTCAGGTTCGATTGGTTATACATAATTTAAATTTAAAACTATAAAGTTCAACTGAAATTTCGCACAAGCATTTTTCCCGATTTCGTTAACTAATGCTTTTCGCGATGCCGCTTATTACTTCTTGGACTTCTAACTCCTCCACATTCACACACACACACACACACACACACACACACACACAAAATATATTGGTGGTGCACTGCACCAATAATTGTATGTATATTGTAAATTATATAGGCATACTCGAATCGCCTCTCGGGAGATGGTAATAGTAATGATTTCGCAAAGAGTTTCTATTTAAAAAGTTATTGTTTATTATTATTTATTGTTGTTAATATAATCATCATTTTTATAACATATTTGCATCTCATATTATATTGTATACATTGGAATGTTATAATGACCAATTTATACGATAACAAATTACAGTTTATGTATAATTATTAATTATTAATATTTCGGTTTTTTTTATATGTATACTTAATGATAATATAATTACTTTTATATCAAAAAATGTTTCATCAATATTCTTATTTCAAAATAAATGAGCTGGGGCCCAGGAGTGTATAATCAATGCGATGGCCACAAACAACTAACAAATGAAAATAACAACTTTGCAATGCGTGCAAATATTCACCGACCTTAGGTATATCTATGTTTGTGTGTGCGTGTACGGTGTGTAGCACTGAACTAAATACATTATTTACACTAATTGCAATGTATTTAGTTCAGTGGGTGTGAGCAGCTCTAAATTCAATCAGCATTATAGTGGTCAGGCTTGTCTGGCTAATAATGATGAGTTAGTTGATGAGTGAATTGTGTATTTATGATATTTTATTTTGACATATCCAAATAAGTGTTTGTGTGTGCAATCTTGTAATATAATATTTAAATTGAAACTATTTTAAGAATGCGTTGCTGTATAACAATAAACTAATAAATAATATTCGGGAAGCTGCATAAATATACGGAAAATAAACAAACTGATCGTTTTTATAATCTAGAAAGTCAGATTATTCAATATAATATAATAAGAACATTAGCCTTTGTGACTCAGCAATAATAAGAAAATATTCCAAATTATACAATATAATAATATAATATAGATGATAACATAGGTAATTTGAGCTCAATAAACATTATAACCGTATGCAAATTTATACTAAAATCAATATTTGTATATTGTACTTTGTGTATTCTGTAGATAATTTTTAGAAAATTAAGAATTGTTTAATGCTTAATGGTGTACAACTGATGGGGGGAGGGGGGGGGGGGCTACTTCCCTCTTGGTAAAATGTCTGGAAGGAGTAAGTGTCAGGATTTCTACTCGCAATTTATTGCCCCACTGATACGGGTAGCGTTGTAACTAAGCAACCAAGGTGAATATATAAATATAATACATCCACATTGTAAGAAGCTAGGATGAATACGTGAACAATAAACAAAATCTATGTACCTAGCAGGGACAATCATTATGCGGTTCTAATAATATTTTTATTGTTATTGTTGTTGTTGCGAAAAAACAGCCATCTTCGTTTTCACGCCACTTAGTTTAGTTGCTTCAGTATAGCTATTAGTACTAAGCTAGGTGGCTTTAAAAATGTCCATGATCTGCTTGAAAACAAAGACCGCCGGTTTTTCACAACAACAATAATAATATTAGGACCGCATATTTTTTTGTGCCGGGTCCAAAGAATTTGTTTATTGTTTGCGTATACGGCATAGTCGTTGAGTATGATAATATAATGGCGTGCCACTTTGCCGCCTTAATTGAGTATGTTTTTGACTTAGCCGGGCCCTATTTTAGTATAAAAGATATTATAATATGATCATATTGGTTATTGACATTCGCCAACGGTAAACGGGTCTGATTACGACATAGGTACAGCCGGTACAGGCAATAATATTAGTTTACTTGCAAAGGCGTCAAATATAAGCCAATACAACCCTAGTGAGTTTGTACACTTCTTCGGTATTGCTAATTTATTAATGGTAATCGTGCCAAAGTCGTTGGGCGGGTGGGTCAGTGCCCAGTGGGTGTGGTATTGCCAACGGAGAGTATGCGTTTGAACCTATCCATGCATGCCTAAGTACTTCCCAAAAACCGCGGTCAGACGATGATAGTACAACATACGCGATAGTAGCTTTGGCAACGGCTTACTGTCACCGGACGAACTCCACCGTAGTTACTGTCACACTATCTACTTATTCACTCTCACACAATATGTTCTTTCACGACGGCAACTATCGTTTTTCTCTATCATCTTTTTACTGTCAAGTTAACGGTAATCACATAGGTAGATAGTGAATATTGAAAAATTACAAAAAATGACAAATCATTTATAACAATTGTAGTAGGTACTAGATGTCATGACGTCATGTGGAAAACAATAACCGAAAACCGAAAGCTAAAGCCTGACAATAATAATAATAATATTATAAAATAATAACTAATTCTATAAAATAATAATTATTATGGACGATATTGTGCGTTTTGGTCGGATGACAGTTTATTATTGTACTCGATTCGATTGAACGGATAAACGCCGCTGCAACAGCTGTATTAAATACCTATACTCCTATGCATTTCGTCATAATAAAGTCGTCGAGTAAATTCGAATAAAAATATTGTATACACAGCCGATTACTGTACAGGAATCGTTGGAGTGTACACGAAACTGTGCACGATCTTAATAGAATAAAGATATACATAGATATACAATTTATAGGTAGCTCTGTGCTCGACGCCGCTGACGATGACGACATCAATGACAAAAGCGCGCGGTGTACAAGAGTTGACGATCGAATGCATACCGCAACAGGTACTTGTTTGTGTCAGATAGTATGTTATCGTAATATCGCGTATAAAGAGACACATTTTGGCAATACTTGTGGTTAACTCTGCAATTCTATAGGGACGAATTTATTTTATTTTATTTTTTATATAGTGTCAAGGACGGTTTTTGTGTGTTAAGAGTAACAATTATCTAAGATTCGTTTTACAATATTATCGCATTTTTGTCATATCAATTATTATCGAATACTTATCTACTAAGGTCTATGAAATAAAAATAAATCTATAAGTCTACATTTTGGTTCTTTTCACGCCTGTCCAACAATTATTTTTCGCAACAATTTATCTAACTTGTAACAAGTTTACAATTTTACCTTGCTTATGTTAATTATCAACAGTTAATATTGTTACTTAATGAATCATATAAAGTAAAAAATGGTAAATCATCAAAAAGGTAGTAAAATATTTGACATCGTATTTTATAAGATTGAAATCAATTATGTACTTATAATATAGCCGAAGTATAGATGCGTGCTAATGAAGTTACTATAACTCTACCTTTGTAACCTATTTGACTGTTTTATATTTTTTCGTTGATAATATATTTGACCAACCACCGCAACTAAAGTCATACGTTATACTGTTATATAGTCATCGATCCCTGAACGCTTTTTTCAGAAACGTAGATTAATTTGGTAATTTTTCACCAAATTTACATAAACATTTACGTGGGAATGTAGGATGAAAAGAAAAATAATAAATATATCTTTAAAATGCATTTTTTTACGACTCTAAATAATAAATATTATTAATAAAATTATAAATAGTTAAATCGAACAATATTATTTATCTTATAAAAAAACAATAGAACATATAAAATGTAATAACAGTATTTTTTAATATTTTGTTGTGACTGTTCTTTCTTTAATATATTATTTATAGATAACAAACTTAACAAAATTTGATATTTACGATTATAGGAAAATTAAAAATAGATCACAAGATATTAATTGTTTATAAACTGCAATTATGTCCTGCAGTCACTGTAGTCATCGCGTAAGCATAGAAGTATATTTTTTAAATCGATCAACTTTGTAATGAGATTTATAAAAATCCATATTATTCTATTCCTTATAAGTTATAACAATTAACATATTTATCAACTTAAGATAGGTACATTCAAGTCAGTTCAAGCATACTAGTTGGTCACCTATAGAAAGTGATGATATAAAGTTCCAAATCAAAAATGGAATGTTCTTTGTCATAATATCTTATCGTTTTTTGTCGAAAGAATAATCGATTTGAATTTTGGTACAAATTACAATTCTTATTTGCTACTATACCTAAGATGGTATCACATATTACATAATCACATATTTTTATTTTGGTGCAAACTGAATACACTATTACAGACTACAGCTACTTGTATTTACAGTCGACACGTCGTTCGTATAAAGTTTATCGGCCTTTTTGATTTCGGGAAGCAACTATAAACACCCATTCAAGCATTTCAAGCATCCTCGCCTCGGGGCACGAGTAATAGGGTTGGTAGGCTGGTATTAAATATAAAGCCGCAAATATGGTTTAAAAACAGTATTTTCCAACAGACTTGTAAAGTTGTAAGTCTGACCATCCGTTGTCGGAATAGAATATGATCTGCACTGTTCTTAGCTAAATAGCGGCTTATAGTCGCACATAATATAGTAATATTTGAGTATATTATAACCTTTTTTTTTTTTTTTCGTTTGAACCGACAGCAGAGGAGGATCTGTGTGAACACTACTACTCCTCTGCTGCAAGTATATTATAACCTAGTGCGTTCGGATACAAGAGGTTTCTCTGTTGATGCTGGATGGCTTTACGTAACAATAGTCAATGAGCGTCATAAACGGGCCCTTACATGGTTTATGTTCTCATGTGTGTATTAAATAAAATACAGTGCGTAAAAATAGGTACAACGGGTACAATAGGTATCTGATATATAGGCCATAGTAAGACCGTTTCGAAAACTACCAATTACAGTGGTGTTGAGTATTTGTAACTGTTTGTTTTTTATGTAGTTATAGAAATGTATTATACGCCAATTGTATCCATAAAAGGGCATCTCGATCGCCTACGGTTATCGTAATATTTTGAAAAATATGATTTTACTTTATATGTATAATAACGTAAAGTTACATGCTATAACTGGGAGTATTTGATTATATTGTTAATAACGATGACCATCAAAACAATATTATGGAGATTCAGCACACGAGTACTGCAGTGTTTAATAATATTAAACGTTAATAATTAATATTTTATTTTAAATTTTAAACCGATTGATCGTGTAATGACTGCGCCACGAGTATTTTATATATTTTATTGTTTTCAAATCAATTATTCTCTGGTTTGTTTTACGGTTTCGGTCAAATCACCAAGTGACTAGAACATTGTAAACGAAATATTTTTATATTAAACAACGACTAATTTGTATTTAGTGTGAATGAATCGTTTTTAGAGTATAAGTGTATTACCTTGTTCGTTTCGTAATAAACCGTACAAAAACACACTAGTCATCTGTTAAGTAAATATTTTGCTTTTGGTATTAATTACCACTTAGTTACGGCATGCACCATGTATATACTTATTACTTATTACTTGCCTATGTAGTACTTATGAGTAAAACAAAACACCTTGGTGGTGTAGTGTCTGTAGGCCCGAGCATAGTAATAGGGTCGACGAGCCACAAGTGTATTGTCTCGACAAAACGTGTATATTACGTCAAGTTTGATGATATATGGCATAGAATCGGCACAATATTAGTGTTATTAAAGTCCTTAAACAATTTAACGGCTTGTATATTCATAGCATGCGCAGTACAGTCAAACTGCGTATAATTAAGGTCAACGACGAATGTCGAATAGAAACATCTTTGCATTGTAATATTCATGATAGCGATTACTTTTACGTCAAGAAATCTCATGACTTCAATAACCGTAATAATTATTATCGTGCCCACACATTACACTTGAGTACATGTTCATTTATTTTAGCATATTTTATGAAGAGTATTTCTACACTTTAATACATTTTTGTTTTATAACATTATAATCTATAAACTATAATAAGTTAATACGTGAGAAAATAAAAACATAATATTAAAGTAGGTGGAACAAAATTTCATTTTTTAAAAGCCCTACACACATCTAAAAAGTTGGATCATTATATAAGAATATCTCCCCAGCAGGTTAAAATACATAATATTAAGTATGCATGAGACGTTTATTGTACATAATATAAGTTATATAGTTACGACTTACGACATAAATACAGTATTTTAAAAAATCAAATTACGTTTTACAAGTATTAATATATTTTAGCTCGTTGATGTTATATTATGCTGGATCGACATAATATACATAATATCGACACAACTAATAAATGATATATTATACACAATTTACTTGATATATTTCGGTTAGTTAGTTTATAGTTATGCTTTATAGACTTATAATTCACTGTTAAATTAGTAAATTTCGTACGAGTGTTGAGTTGGTGGATAAAAACAAATAAAACGAGATTTGCGAAGATATAATTTATGTTATTTTCGTGTTTCAGCAGCGTTTACTAATAATAAAAGTGAAATATATGGTTGGGTGTGCAGGGAGCTGAATGCTGAAACATATGCCTCCTAATTTTAAAGCGATGACAAATCATAGAATTCGAAAAACGATTCAGGCCTGATTAGGACTGACTGCAATGGACAAGGTTTCCTATGAATTAATTTATTCAGACAAATGTACCATAATAAACATATAAATTTGTATACAATTTTTTTCGGGCCATTTAATTTCGTCATTTTAGCTAATATATTGTTAAAAAAAACACTGCACTTACATGGTATTATATTATACATATTTTGATTATAAACAAAATAATTTTTAATTTATAATTCATAGAAAACAGAATTAAACGCAGTTCAGTTAATTTTAATTTATAATCCAATAAAAATTATTTATACATAAATGTATTTATAATTATATATTTATTTATAAATAACAATAATCACGTGTCGACGTCATAGTGACAAAATATGTCTGGTGGACTTGGTCTAATACTAGCGGTATCTGCGGTGAACGAGTCACATAATTTGTTAATATTTAACGTTTTCCTGTAAAACTTCTTACTAAATATTGGTAAGAAAACAAACGTACAGAATATATATAATATTTACCAATAATTCAATAATATTTCTGATGAATTATTTTTTCAGTAACATTTAAAATATTTTCAAAATGCTGTGTGGGAGGAAATGACAACGTCGAATGTGACTAATAAATAGTTACTGAGACATCGTACTACAATCTAGTAGTCGCTGTAAACTAGTAACAACAAAATATTGTGCGAACATAACTACTGGTCGACAAATGTGGAGCTGGAAGACAAAAACGGTCCACGTTGTAAATAATATTATGTCTATAAACATCGTAAAGTCACATTATGATATAGGTAGGTAGTGGCCCCAAAAATAAAAAGTAAGGACACGATAGAAGACGAGTACACCTAATATTGTGTACATAATAATGTATTGCTGCTATATTGACGTGTCGCACAGTAATAATAATATATTATAGGAGAGTCCTCGCCAATTCCACACGCAGTCCAGCTAGTGCTCACGTGTACAGTGCATATTATTATATTGTATTGTAGTTCGGCACGTCGTTAAGACCGCGTGGGAGACGCCTTGAATCCAAATAAAAAATTATTTACGGCCAATTAATAACGCACGCGTATATTATACACCCGTACGTGAAAAATCAACTTTCAGTTGCGGCGGCGGCGGCCTCCGTCGGAAACGGGTTTGCCGGCGGGCGGACGTGGGAAATTAGCGGCCTGTGCTGCAAGGAGACGACGACGACGACGACGATGGCGAAGACGAAGATATCGCGTGGGCGTGAAAAACGGTTTTTTTTTTTTAAATTCGAAATTTGATGACGCGTGAAAATCGGTTTTCTACTCGATGTATATTATATAATATTTAACATAATATATACCGTAGCCCAAAGGTATGTACCCTTTGCGACCCATTCAAGCCACACCTCACACGGTCGGCCGTTTACTCCTATGTATTGTATATTATATTATACGATATACCCATAACCCCTATATCATGTGCAGTCTATTTTATTTTGTGAATTTTTACCAACCTTAACTACTATGACTGAGTTATATCTAGCGCCAACGATCGGCCCTGGGGCCCATTTTAATTGCATTTGCTTGGACAATTTTTTTCATTTTATACTTAAAATACTTGACTGAGGCCGAAAAACAAATTATGGCAGCCTCCGGTCGTGTGTTATAACCACGCAACCGGTAAGGTACCGTATAATATAAAGTTGTCGTCGCTCCATATACTTATTATGTTTATAGCACTTTGAGCGTCACATAACAATAACAATAACCCTAACATAATATATAATATTATATTGAAGATAATCTTGTGTAATAAAGATATCTCAGTATCACGAGTCTCGTATTTACTACTTTAATACATTGCCAGTAACGGTGTACCCCGGAATGAGGCGCTAATCGAACACTTTCTTCGTACCTGTTCGATTTTTTCCCTGGACTTTCTATGCAGGTGTACACGTATAAAATAGGTTTAGGCAAAACTTTTCGGCCCATAAATTGTATTAAACGCCCGCACACGTACACAATATAATATTATCATGCACGCTGACCTACCACATATTATTATTAATATACGATCGTCGTGTATTGTACACACACATGTAATCACCCGCACACGAAATCGGCAAAAACACACACACACGATTATTATCGACGAACGCCCCGCGAGTTATAATATGCCATTGTTTCCGCCGCCGATTTCACCCAATCTCTTTCACGCCGGAGAGCAACTCACACATGCACACGCACACACACACACACCTCGCACATTAATATCGTTTTAATATTCGTGAACACGCTGATTATGGGCATTGTTCAATCGACGGACATTTCTGCCGTCGGCCAGACTCTATGTATAAATTACCTATACGCACGGGGCTCGTACAACAATATCGTTATTAATACTTATTATTGCGGTGCCCCGCGACAGAAATATCGAAATCACTCGTACAGTGTAATAGTACCTACCCATACCTATTATGTATTGTAGACGGAACGATCAAAATATTTCAAGTCGAGCGCAATGATATTCTGATATGCGCAAGCGTTTCTTCAAATTAGTTAATTTAATTTTTGTTTTAATCGCTCATAAGTAGAACGAAAAGGTCAAAATGTGCGAGCGGTGGCCGAATCGCGGTGCGTTCGAAAGTATAGAATATTATCCAACATAAGTCACGGCGGAAACAACTTTCCTCCAGTCCAGCAGCAACTGTGTTAATTAAAATGTTTACAAAACACATATTGTGTTGTTGTTATTATTAAAATATATTTTATATTGGCCACGGGTTACGTTTAAATAGAATATTATGTATGTTTATAATATTTATATAACACATACATTCGGATTTCGGACTATATAACATACACACACATATACAAATTACAAACACATATATACATAATCAATGCTAGGGTATTATATATGACGTCAGCGTTTATTTCACTACATATTATATTGTGTATGAATGAGGTAAGTAAGTCGCATTGTGATACACAAAAGCTCCATCCTGAAAACAAAGTCCACGTTATTAGAAAGGGATAATATCACGTCCGCATCATAGTTACCCAATTGTATTTAATAAATAATAATAATGCATTTTATATATTATATTATCACAGCATGTCTGCTTATTATATTATACTCTATATTATTGCTATATAATATAGTAAAGATTTATTTATATTGTTTAATTATATAATATTATTATAACCTATCCGGAAGTACATCTGCTTGGTCCACTCATTAAACATTTCTAACATTTCTAATATCCGTCACAGCATGATCAACATGATAATATTCAACTATCGACGACGACCTTAGATCGTTGTATTTAAATGATCTGAGTATACAACTTTTAGGCTATCAGTGGTAGGACTAAGAAATTTCATGTTCCCATATCATAAAAAAAAACATTAGCCAAGTATTAAATATTACTAGAATAATATACTTAATTTAATACTAATGAATAATAAAAATATTCAACTGTTTTTTTTTTATTATTATCATTAAAGTTTCGATACGCGAATTATTGACTGACGAATTTTTTTTTTTAATAATCTATTAAAAATTATAATTCATGTGAATATTTTTATCAGAATTATTAATAAATATTATACGCTTATCTTGCAGTTTTTCAATATTTATTGTAGTTTTAAGGCCACACAATCCATATAAAGTATATAAAGTTATTGCCGACGGATTGGATTGTCGAGTCATTATGACTGCAACGGTCGCCGAATTCAGAAAAACCACGTCATACTGTCCATTCTATATGCAGAACAGGCCAAAGAATATTATTTTATGCCGCGTATCTGTTTGAACCATTATTTTCTTTCCCATTTTAACAAGATGTCTTTGGCTCTGTTAAAAATGCTGCTCCTTAGTTTTATCAATAATATAATTTATAATACACGTCTTATTTTGATAAAAATCTGTAAAAATTGACTTAAATTAAAACATGTAGGTACATGCTTACATCTAGAATTATAATCAGTTTCATACTAGCACCTGAATCAAAAAAGTCTGAAAGATCTCAAATTGATTTTCATGGCCATCCCCTAAGCTAAATTAGTTCTCGTTTGATTTAAAGCGATTATTTATAGTATGAAATATAATGTAGTGAAGGTATAATATATATATAATGCTGAATAAAATTCATAATAGCAACAATCGCCATACAGCTATGGAAAAAACACTGGAAAAAATGTGTCTCTCACTCTCACATGAATATTTATTTCAAAGGCCGTTAATAAAACTCACCAATATTTTAAATTTGATTGGTAACGATTTGTGACTATTTCAGTCCTGGGTATCCCTTAAAATGTAAATTCAATTATTTGTATAATCGGGGTACCACACTCATCTTGAAGTCTACGATTAGTTATGAATTATCTTTATTGATTTTCATGTTGCGTTCAAAACTCTTTCTTGTCCGATTACAATTATTATATAATAAAATATAATGTGCTGACATTTTGTATAAGTATTCTATAACCACTGACGCCGTTTAGAATAATAATACAACGTTATTTATTTGTGCTCTTCTATTATATAATTGTTGAGCTATATTAGTTGTTACATAAATAAATAAGAAAAAAGGTTATTTATTTATCTATTGTAGCAGTAGTTTTAAGTCTACTGATTTAATTATTATTTATTTTTATTTTTGTTCACAAGGTTTGCGAATCCGAATTTTAAACAGCGGAAATCGCATATGCTTATGTGTACACACTACACATACTCATTCGAAAAACTCCATTAACGTATGGAAATCAACGACACGTTTGTGTGCGCGCGCGCCTGAAGACCGCAATATATATAATAACATTATTACTATGATAATTTTATCACATATATTAAATATTTTGAGTACGTAAGGTCGTATATATAGTGGTAGCCGCTAAAGACAATATCACTTGGCATTGGAAGTAGAGGACAATATTTTATTTTCGTACGGTCGTAAAAAAAATTAATCCGTTCACTCGGCAATCGGTATAGGTACACCATACATTATTTTATAATATATTACTACATTACCATATAATATTATACACGTGATGTATGGAAATCACCCGTATATGCACTTACATGTGCACCCATAAATGTTCATGGAGTTCTATAGATTACCTATGATTAATCAAAATAAACTTTCAATATTGTTTTATATAAAACGATGCATAAATTATAACCCTAACCTTCGGTTATTTAGAATAACAAGCTTATTTTTTAGAGTACTTAGTACATTTTCTAAGGCAAGTTTATCTGAACATTTCAGATTGCCGTACCTTCAATCGGAAAAATATTGAAAAATCAAATTAAGTCATTCAGTTTTGAGTGAGTAGATACTGGCGATAGAGGCTATCGAGCCTAACTAATTGATTAATTCTATTGTATAAGTAAATATGAAAAAATAATAATTTATGACAATTTTAAAAGTTTTAAAAATGTACAAGAACCAAAGGTATTAGCCTTGGACTATATGGACAATTGGATGAAAATATTTTTACAGTTCTAAATGTACCCCCTCCCCTATGAAGTTTTGACGAAACCTCTAATGGTATGAATATATTCTGAATTCGTTAAGTGCATACTCCAAATCTCGTGTCATTGAATTAGTATATTTATCTTTACTTGAGTTCAACTAAGAAATTATTCGTTTGGGGATATTATATTAGGTATCTCAATCTAAAAAAAAACAGATTTTGGTGGCCGAGGCTCATTTTTAAAGCTATTATAGTCGTTTGTAAGTCAGGCTATCGATTTCACGACTACGCATTAGAAATCTATACGGGCCAATAATTTTAAACATGCCCCGCCCAGACCAGAAAATAATTTTCCAAAACTGGCCCAGCCCAAGTAGAGTTTAACTTAGTTGAGCTCGAACTAGCTTGGCCCAAATATATTTTTAAAAAGCCCAGGTCAATTTCAAAAATGGACATTTATAGAAATATACATGTATTTTATTATTAACTAATAGCGAGTAGGTACGATGTTATGAGTTCAGCAAAAAATAAATTGTTTCGTGTGAATTTCTCCTGTCTACATCGCACAACAAACAGCAAGTATACACTGCAGCAACCCTATCAGCTGCGGTCGATATAATATTATATTATATGTTATTCTTGCGAACAGTGCGTCTCACACGGCAGTGTTGCGACTAATCGGTACACGAAAAACACATAATACACAAACCTACGCATCACACGCGAGTGCACATAAAAATAAATAAATAAGAAAAAATATCGTATTTTAAACTCACACCACACGCACATATTTTACCTAGATGGGTAGACTATATTATTATATGTATATGGTACATAATATGACGTGTGTATATGGTCTTGTCGTGATCGTCGTGTATTAAAGGTGCAGATATGATAGCCGACGATGACTACGTCTTGATGACGACTATGATGATGTTGGCGATGAAGACGCTTAACCATTATAAATATATCTACGGACGATTAGAAAAAAAAAACACTCGCAATCCTTTTCGACAACGACCACGGTACACACACACACACACACACACACACACACACACACACACACACACACACACACACACGCGCGCGCGCATATAGTAGCCATGACTTATGCAATTACACACACGATAGTTCCATAAAGATGTAATTACACTTCGCCGTTGCGTAACGAGTCATTCGCACGTATATAATATAATGCAGTGTGTATATAAGTATTGTATATTTGTATATACTCAACTATATATAGGTAGGCACTGCGGCAGCAGAGTTCGTGCCGCCGCTGAATAATAATAATAATGTAATATGGTCAACTCGATAATAATAATATTATATTATTTTGATTTATCTCGTGGCCCGAACACGGTGATAATAATAATAAAAATAATATTATTATTATTCTCGGCAGCCAGGACCGCGTAGTCCGTATATTATATCATATTTATTATTATACCCGCGTCTTGTGTCTTGTCATTCGGATCGCCGACGCTGTGTACGCTAGTGAAGGGATATTTCATTACGATTATATTGTATTAATATCGCGGGTTAGGAATATAATATAATAATAATAATAATAATAATAATAATATAACGGTGAATGGCGGAACCGTGTATAGTGACTTCATATTTCACCGACTAGTCTAAATCACGTCGTTATAATATATTATGAATTTAATTTTTATTGTTGTCGTGGAAGTTTCTTAAAACTATTTCTCTTTTGTAACGTGTTTTTTTTATCACCCGCCAGTCGACAAATTAATATCGATTTTACAATGTAAACGGTCGGCGCTTTGGACGTATATGATATTAAGTTTGACCACTTTCGAAACAGATTTGTTCGATATATTTTTTTTGTATATTTTATTTTTTTTTTTTTTTTGTATGGCGTATGTTATACGTAAGACTCAACGCGTGACTTTACATGTGAGAGTGTACAATGGTGCACCGTCCACCGGTATTATTGACTATTGTATAGGTACTATCTATACCGACGTATCGGTACGGCGATATACTGTTGTCTATTATAAATGGTAACTTTTGAGCAATTTATAGACGTTTTTATCTACCTATTACTATTATACACTGGGCAGTGAGCAATCGCAACATTGTTAAAATATTCGATAATTGTTATATAACGCATGTATGATTTGTAACCTAATATTATATTGAACTCTTGTCAGATCTCACCGATCGGTTGTTTACTGCAGATAATACATCACTATGTAATCTATTAGAATAGTCTAAATTGTATTATTAATATAATAACACAATGTAAGAACCTATGTGTGTTAACTTTGCATACATCTTTATCCTTATAATTAACGTCCTGGACTCAACCGATTCATACTATAAACGAATTAGGTTTAAATAAACTAATCTAAGAGTATGTTGGTAGGTGCTAATAGTAACACACATACAACCAATTTCATCAACGTAAATACTATATAACTATAAGAACAGCCAACTCTTGCGAGTAGCGACCCCTGTCCGAATTCAACAAAATTTGAAAACATTTAAATATAAATACATTTTGAATTAATGACTGTATAATTGTCATAATAATATGCACCATGCCACGATCCCTCCTTTCTTAAGGTGAGCTTCTGGGTCAGGGGCGTACCGAAGAGGAAAATTGTTGGGAACCAAAATTAGTAGTTTGACCACCTCTAAAAAATTATCCAGCACAACTTGTTTTTGGGATTTTGTTGGAGCAATTTCATCACGTACCTACATTGTGGCAGCCCAGCCTATTTTGAAAAATTGGAACATTTTTGTATCAATATTTAGTATGAATTGCATGATATTGGTTTAACATCTAAACATTCTAAACCCAAAATTTGAAGGGTTGGACTGCAGTCGCGACATATGTAATTTCATCACTAGGTTATAAAAATGTTTATAATGTTTTTATTGTATAAGTGAATAATAAATACTAATTATGAAAAAAATAACTCGTTACCATAAATTAGGTGTAAAAAAAGGTGGACAAGTGGGAAGACGCCGATCATGGTTATTATACAGTAGGTGTCTAAATCGGTAACTTTAATGCAGGGGTTGCGATCGGCTGGTCGATCTTAAATGAATAGTGAATGATCGTATTGAAAATTAGTTATACTATTATCCGTTGATCACGTGCACAGTCAAAAAGTTTAAGACACGCTTTTAAGCTTTATACTTACAAATAAAGTATTTATTAGCGAATAAAAACACAATTTTCAGAAATAATAAAATAGTATTATTAAAATGCATGTATAATAATATAAAAATATTAAACAATAAACCTAAACAAATAGTGGTCGGTCACTAGGTATTTAAAATTTTTAATGTATAGCCCGCTTGTTGAGAAGGTTCGTGATCTCTGCTGTGATGGATGGAGGTGTTAAGTCAGAATGATTTTGATACATTTTATAAAAACAGATTATTTCCGATATTTTTTAATTAGTATACTTAAATGAACTATTTATAAGGAACTTCGTATTACATTTTCAAACTTTTTGATTAGGCAAAATAATTTTTACACGCATTTATAGAAAAAGAAATTTTCAAAGAAAAAGAGTTAAAAAAATTTTGAAATTAACATCTTGTATGGGAAATGATCATATACATTTTTGGCAAAAGTAACATAGTATTTAAGGTTATTCGTTTTTGATTTCATTTTAACTATAAAAAAAAAAATTGTCAATAACTGGTTTGCATAAAAATTTTCGAATTTTCTTAATTTTACTAGATGCAGTAGGGAATACTTGTATGGTTTTAAATGATAAATTAATTTCGATAAGATACATCAATGCAATTAAATTTAGTCGGCTAGTACCTATATTAACATTGGAATTTATAATACCCTTCATCCTCAATTTATAAACAATATCACATTTTTTTTTAAAAATCAATTGGCTATTATGTACAGTTCTCCAATTTTTCAAATGGCCAAATGAAAAATTGATAAAACAAATTATTGGGGATTGGGCTATAACCACCCTACCCGGATACCTCCCTACAAGGCCCTTGTTTTGAGTCAAGCCACATTCCTTATTACCTACCACACGTCGACACCTTCACATCCCGATTCCTTTGGCAATTGCCAATTCCATTTAACCCATTCCACGAACTACACATGCACTATGCAGCTATACAGTACAGGGACTACCCCTGTTTATTTTACTGTTATTTTTGTGAAATGATCTCAAAAATATGAAAGTTATTGTTTTATGTACAATGCATAGACAAAATAGTATTTAAACTGTAATATTGGAATTCGAATTGTATGAAAAAAAAGGGTATTATACTTCACTATTATACATATTACATAATACTAAAATAGCAATGAAAAAAATGCTTAGTTAATGTTTAAAATGTCTTATTTTTTAATTTGAAATAACTATATAAAATTATACTAGGTAACATTAAATATTTAAATCTGTTTATCTATTTATCTATCTATTTACATAATATTTATATCTTAGACAATATTATAATTGTAATTTAAACTAAATTTAACATGGAGAATATGGTATTAACGCTGGATTTAAGATTAGTACATAATATTTGCATACTATCAAAAAATAAAAACGTACGATAGAGCAATTTAATTGTAATTTGATAAATTAAAAACACTATACAAAGACTAAACATTACACTAGTCACTGTATTTTCCCGCTTTCCTGCTTACGATTTATGGCATTGTACAATTAATACAATTATAGGCAACATAAATAAAAAATAAAAGTTAAGATTCGTTTAGATTTTTTACAACTATTGCAGTAACCTTGTAATTTTTAACAAGAATAATAATTGTTTTGAGAAAAGAAAATTTGATTTAACATTATTCTTAGAATTGGCTAATGAATTTATAATGATGGGAATCATTATTTTGTGTTAACGTTCAGTGTGTGCAAAATATAAAAATGAACATCTATTTAAACATGTTTATTTCAATTCAACGACGTATTATTGCTTAATATATTATGAGTATAAATATCAGCAATTATTATTGTAGTAAGACTGCATGTCATATTGTTGCGGAAGTTTTTCCCGAGCCAAACGATAAACGATATAGTTCTGTAGGTATAATAATATTATATGATAGTATAATTTTTTGTTTCCCTTGCAATTCTCAAGGCCCAAATTTAGTCGGTTAATTTATGCTTAATAACAAAAAAACGCGATATGATGCGGAAAAATTAATGTTTTGTACATTTTTAGATGTACATAATGGGAATTAATTCGTTGTGTTTACAACGGCAATTGAAAAGATAATGGATGCTTTTCGATATGTTAAATAATGTACAAAAATACACGAATGTGGGCACTAGATGGTCGTAAAACACATTAATATTATAATTATTTGTTATAAATTATAATGTATATCATTGGGCACATAATACATTGCACAATGATATTTGAGCAGAACGTCAACTACAGGAAGTCGTCTGTTTTTTAATTTTCGACCGAGTGTGCCCAAGTTCGTTTTTGCAGATTTTTTTATGTAGACGCAAATCTCACATCGGTTGATATAGCAAACAGTCTCTCGTGGATTCAAAAACACAGACGTCCTTGTTACAAAAATTAAAAATATATTTCATATTTCATATATTATTAGTGTTTAAGCTGGACGTTAAAACGCTTACCAGCCGCATTCCCGCGTTTATCTTACTTAAGAATATCTTTATCACTTCTTTATCTTTCATTATTTTTAATTCACCCAGATCAATTGATCAACGAAAATATTCGACAAAAACAACACTACCATAATACATTTACTTGCTACAATCCTATTTTAAAGTCTATCGAGACAGGATATATTTTTAACCGTGCATTCAACAAGTTGTATTAACTTTCATTCCAAGTGCGAAATATGAAAAATAATAAATTAAAAGGACGCTACAACAACACCAGATAGTAGAACGTATATTCAAGTTTACATCGTTCGAGTGAGTTAAATATTGGCAGTTATATATTGTTATATAGTATACACTATATGACTAGCCACAAGCAAATTGAGCAGTAAAATTTGATCGTAATCTTATAATAATATATCGATAAATGTTTATAATAAAGATGACCGCGGTATTATTATTATTACACATTATCAGTTGTCCACTTTGATCTCCGTTGTACCATTAGGGTAGAAATTGTAAAATTGTAAAATATCATTACGACGATTGTTGGCTGCAGCATAAATAATTTCATGTTTTTTATAACGAGTTTAGTGTTAACCGTAAAGTGGTTAAGCAGGGAGATAGAACCACGAATGCTACTCTTAAGAAATCAAATTTTCACCCAAGAAATTCGTATTTATCTTATCGATACTAACATATTATAATATTAAAATGAATTATGTTTTGAAAACATACAAAAAGGGTAAGTGGATGTCGCTCTGCTATACATTAGGTGTTCAGAAGGTCTCTGTAATGGATGGTATTACATTTGAATTCAATAATATAAATATAATATCAATATATCATTGTATATGAAAAACGATTCTAAGCCGAGACGGTATGTGAGTCTACGATTCTTATATATATTGTAATTACTTAATATTAATATGATACCCGAGAAGTTGAATTAATATTAATCTTAAATTATCAGTGATGCTGGAAAAATATTAAATATACTTATGTAAAATTGAGCTACCGTATCTTATTCTACAGATAACGCGTATGACGTATTCAACGTATTAATTTAACAATACCTATTTTTTTAAATTTATGTTGATCAATTTATATTTTAATTAAAATATCAGTAAGAAGTTGCATTTCATATTAATAATATGATGGCACCATACTCGCTGGCTAGTAATAAACAATGTTTTATTTTAAATAATCGGCGACGGCCTCGGACGAAATTCGAAATCGGCTCACTTGCAATTATTTATCCGACTACCCACATACGCACTTACAACTTTGCAACAAGATGGCTGAATCTAGATCAAATGATATCGAAACCGCCCTCTGCATCGAAAGTACAATAAAAGAAACAATA